>NC_142165.1:11725318-12036993 GCF_029865625.1 Vigna umbellata | reverse complement strand
ATTAAATGACAAAAGAAGATGTGCATAAATAAATTAAATATCATAATTATAAATAGATAAACAATGAAGAAAAACCAAATGATGTAAATAAAATGGATCAATTACTAATTAGAGATAAATTATATGACATATATAAATAAACAAATATATGAGTGCAAAACAATTAAAGATAAAACAAATAATATACATATGAATAAATAAGATCAATATACAATTAGAAAAAAATTAAACGACATAAATATAAAAAAAATAGACTCTTAGGATAAATTAAACGATAAAAGTATAATAAAAAGTAAAACAATATATACTTCAAAATAAATATTAAAAAAAACATATATAACTTTATTAAAATTAATATAAAAAAAAGTTTAATCTCACTTTGCCTCATGTTGTTTGAAGTAATGCATATTTTTAGATGATTAAATTTTCTTATAACTCATTCCTTTTTTTTCTCTATTTCTCCTCTCTTGATCACTTAATTTACATTTTCTTCATATTCTTTTCCACCTCATCAATTTATAACCAAAATTTATTTTATTTTATTTTTTTAAGTAATTGTTACTTTCATTTAAAAAGGAAATAATCATGAGCTCTTATTTGTATGTATTTCTTCTTTTATAACTCTTTCAAATATTATTTTTTAATATATATATATATATAATAATTAATATACTTTTTAATTAATTAATATTTTCTCATTTATTTTTTCTTTTACTTATTTTTTAGGTTTAATCCTTTCGAACATCTCTATTTTTGTAGGATCGTCTCAAGTAGGTCCTCGTATTGTAAATGTTCTCGATTAGATCTTTATTATGAAAAATTGAATCAATTTAGGCCTTACCGTTAGTTCCATACTAACACCATTAAAGGGGTGACACGTGTCAGTTCGTGGTTTTTTGAATTTTTTAATTATATTTTTATTATTTTTATTTTTTATTTTTTATTTTATTTTTTTAGAAGTAAAATTTAAAAATGTCACGTGTTAAACTGATAGTGTGCCACGTGGCAATGGCAGTGTGACATGGCACTGACAGTGCCACGTGTCATTGTCAGGCCACGTGTCATTGCATTAGTCTCAATTTGGTCCCTGTATTTTTATTATGTTCTAATTTGATCCATGTATTTTCATTTTGTCTCAATTTAGTCTTAATTTTAAAAATTAAACAATTTTTCCCTCCTCAAATTCAAACAAAATTTAAATTGTATATAATTAAATAACATAACATAACACCAGCATGTTATGTCACTCTTTTTTTTAAACCCTAACATAACATAACACCTGTATTTTTAAACTCTTTTTTTAAATTGTATATATTTAAATTTTCCCTCCTCAATTTTTAACTCTTTTTTTTAAATTGTATATATTTAAATTAAACTCTTTTTTTTAATTTGTATATATTTAAATATATATCTTTTGTATATATTTAAAAAAAAATTGTTAAGATTTATATACAATTTAAACTTTGTTTGAATTTGAGGATGGAAAAATTGTTTAATTTTTAAAATTAAGACTAAATTGAGACAAAATGAAAATACAGGATCAAATTGGAACATAATAAAAATACAGGGACCAAATTGAGACTAATGCAATGACACGTGGTCTGACAATGACATGTGGCACTGTTAGTGCCATGTCACACTGCCATTGCCACGTGGCACACTATCAGTTTGACACGTGGCATTTTTAAATTTTACTTTTAAAAAAATAAAAAATAAAAATAAAAATAATAAAAATATAATTAAAAAATTTTAAAAAACCACGAACTGACACATGTCACCTCTTTAACGGTGTTAGTACGGAAGTAACGGTATTAGTACGGAACTAACGGTAAGGCTTAAATTGATTCAATTTTTCATAATAAGGGACCTAATCGAGAACATTTACAATACAAGGACCTACTTGAGACGATCCTACAGAAATAGGGATGTTCGAAAGGATTAAACCTATTTTTTATTATTATTTTGTCACAATAATTTATAAAAACTACTTGATTATTTTTTAAGTATTCTGACTTTTTCTAGATACAACGCAAAGCAATTTAATGAATATATGAATCACAACTTCTTTTACACTTTTAAAAGAATATAATTATTTAATAGTAAGAATGTTACATTATACGAGTCTCACCTTTCTTAAATAAATATTAATCTTAACTTTGTAATTTTTCTCCTATGTATTTTTTTACCATTGCACTATTCATGGTATTACGTACCTTCTATCTCAAATACTTTACTTTTCTTGCGTAAGTTAGTGCATGCAAAGTTAACATTTCTCAATGTATTACAAAGTGTGATGTGAATCTTTGTATACACATGGTATAAATAACAACAATAAAATCTTAATTTTGACATCTTATTAGAATATAAGATAAATCAAAGTAACAATTCTATTTATGATCATTTAACAATGCTACAAAATGTTTTGATCTTGTTTTTCTTTTTCTGTTAAAAAGTAAAAGAAAATTATAAATAAATTTATTGAAATTTTAAGTATGCCATAAAAACATTATATTTTAGTGTATTACCACTTATAATAAAATAGAAAAATAATAGTGTTTTTATGGAACTGGTTAAAGTCTCACAAACACTCCAAAAAATATTTTAACGATAAGTCAATAATAATCCAATTGAAAAGATATTAAATGTTACAATAATATAACCTAATTAGCGTACTAACAATTTGTTTATAATTTTTGTCATAAACTTTTACTTACCACATTAACTTAATCATAATTCAATCATGTTTTAATATCATTAATTAATTAATATATGTTAATACAATTTTTAAGGTTCGAGACTGACTTGTACTGTTTAATCAATTATGAAAATAAAATTGATTAATTTAATATTATGTGCCAGTTCGCTCTAAATATCGCATTAAAATAAGAATACAGATTTTAGGCTAAAACAAAATTTATTCATTCCCATATATGAAAAAGGTTGCACTAAATCAGTGAGAAAACCTATTCATTGATGTAGCAAAGAATAATAATAATAATAAAAAAACTATTAAAGTGTAATGGGAGGAGGGACACACACCAGAATTTATGCGAAGAAGTGTGGTGAAGGGATAGACATCACTTCCATTAATAAAAAATCTATCATCTCTTATTTGACGATTTAATTATTACTTTTTTAATTTTATTATTCCACGTAATTTACTCACAACTTTTTAACTTTTCAATATTTATCACCCAATTTTTTCCTCCACACTTTTTTTTTTACCATTATAATTTATATTTTTTTTATACATTTAAAAGTCATGTTGGAAACTAACCACGTTATTGAAAAAAAAGTACAATAAAATAACATCACTCTATAGCATTTTGTTATATATTTAATAAATGAGCACAATAGGTGAAATTGAAAAATATATAAAAAAAAAGATTAAATGATAAAATTGCCAAGATAAAAATAATCGAATTGTAAAATGTACGACGATTTTACTTTTTAAAATATAGACAAAAATTGCTGATAAAATATTTTAAAAATAATTTATTCATACTGGTTTTTATACAATAAAAAATAATAGTAATGATGGTGATATATAATAAAAATATCTATGTTGAATACATATTTTTTTAAATCATCCTTGAGTATAATATTATTTTTATTATTATTATTATTATTATTATTATTATTATTATTATTATTATTATTATTATTATTATATTATAAAGGATAACAAATAATTTACATACTATCATTTCTTTCGATTTCTTTTCAATAATTTTTACATCAATAAGAAAATGACAATATTTTTATAACTTTTTATTAAAGTATTTAATAATTATTTAGAAAGAAAATATAAACAAACATCTATATTATATAAAGACTTATAGAATAGTATTTTAAAAGAGATTATAGTTTAAAAATAATAAAACTGGATTGTTTTAATAGAAAATATTTTGTTATAAATGACTTTCATTATTTTTAAAACATATTATCTCTAAATAATACTCTTTTAGATTTCGCTGATTTCTTTATAGAAGTTCTTTTTATGTTTTATCTGTTTGAATATTAAAGATCGCCCGAGTGATTATAGGAATGAGATTTTAAAGTTTAACCGATTGGTTTATTCAATAGAGTATGTTGGTTTTCTACTCCTTTCTTTGTCAATTTCATTTTTTCTTGCATGGCGACCTTTGTTTTACATGTTAAGTTTTAGTTTTCTATAAGACTCTCTAATGATGAGTTGTCCTAATGACATACCTTTATCAATGGTCCTAACGACATAGCTTAATTTAAAGTCAGGGTTGTGGGTAGGTTTTGTTGTATCATATATGCGATGATTGGGATTACCTTAGAAGTTTCTAATTTGAGTATGATGTTCAATTATGAGGAGTTGGCATGGGAATGAGACGTTTGGAATCCTAAGTTGTTGAATTGTTACCTATTTATGTTGAAGAAAAAATGGATTACGATAAAATCATAAAATATTACTTTCAAAATATTTGCGGAATGAAAAT
The DNA here is from genome assembly GCF_029865625.1 of Vigna umbellata. Classification (NCBI taxonomy): domain Eukaryota; kingdom Viridiplantae; phylum Streptophyta; class Magnoliopsida; order Fabales; family Fabaceae; genus Vigna; species Vigna umbellata. The sequence continues at coordinate 12,032,524 of NC_142165.1, read as the reverse complement.
GGGTATTTGTATAAGAACCTGAAAATAAATTAGAAGTTAATGGGGAAATTAATTTAAATGAAACCAGAACCCTCTCAATTAAAAGCACTTTTCAGACACATTCTGGTTCATTAACCCAACCTCATTCTCTCTCTAAGAAAAACTCAGTTCTTACTTTTCCCTGCCTTCTCTCTATCATTCCTCCACATTCAGCCATTGCATGTTGGTTTAGGTGGTGCTCAAGTGACCGCGGCGCAGAGAGCTTCGCAACCATCCGATTAGATTCTCGTTCTTCAGCGGGTAAGTCGTTTCCCTTTCTCCTTCGTGATTTTGGAACCTAGGGCATGCATCTCTGCTGGTTGCATGTAGCTAGAAACATTCCTTTCCATTTCCTCTGTTCATTCTAGCTCTAAGAGTTGTTTTCTACCATCAATGTGGTGGTTTGTAGGGTTTGGTCGGGTCCTTGCTGTGTGAGCCACTGTTAGGACATTCTAGTGAGCTGTATTGTTCAACTCCAAGGTAAGGGGAGCTAGGTTTTCTTAAAGTTTATTATTATGAAATGTGAAAATATGTTGATCTCTGTGTGAGTATGTTGTTTGAGTTGAAATTATGTTTTTGAGATTTGCTGTATGAACTGTATGCTGGAAATTTGTGACTGTGGATTTGGTTAGGCTGAGGTGATATTTGAGATTGATATGTTTGATGTATGTATTCTGTTGGAGGGGTGATCAAGTGGAAGGTAAGGAAAGTATGAACTATTTTGAGTAAACTGATAGTGCTTTGGGGTCACTTGAGAGGAAGTGAGGTAGTGATTTTGGAAAGTAAGGGTTCTGGACACATTTGGGTTGTTGGGACATCTTAGGCAAGTCATTTGTGACTTTTTAGGATCATAAAACTGGCCTAAAACCTGTCAGAAAGGGGAAAATTGAAATTGGGTCTTTAAGTTGTAGGAATTGATGTTTTAAAAGATAAAATTTGATCTTAATCACTTTAGATTAGTAATGGGGAGGGTTAGGATCATCTAGGCAAGTTTAATTGAGCTTAATACACGAATTGAATGTCTTAGAAGTTGGCCAAGAGGCCTAGAAATGGTAAGGGCTGGCGTGAGTGTGTGATTTTGCAGAATTTGCGTTCTGCAGATGATGTAGAGTCGCTATGCGAGCTGTCTCGCATAGTGAGACCCTGTAGAGAGTGCTCATGTCTGGGTAATTCCCTGTGCGAGCTGGTGCACAATGCGAATAACCAGAGGGTGCTGCTCTCTATTTGTGGATTCGTCTGGCGAATCCTGTCGCTATGCGACTGGTGGTGGTCTGGAACCATTGTCCTTTTAATTCGAAAGGCGAGTGAGGCGCATAACGAGAGCTTTAAGGGGGTTGGTCTCTGTCTGGGCTCTCGCATAGCGACCTAGGTGCGCTATGCGAGAGGTTTGAAGTCTGATGCATGCTGCGAGTTAATTCGCTATGCGAATTAAGGGGTGCGCTGTGCGAACCCTTTGGGTCTAGTCTTCTCTTTTGCTCTTGCTTTGGGTGAACCAAGTGTGTGGAATGATTAAAATGCATAGTATGATGGTAGTAATGTTATTGAACTAATAGTATTTGATGGTATGAAACATGTTTGGTGGTTGAGTGTAACAAGTATGGTTGATGAACGTAATTCCATGGATCTCTAAGGAGGTTACATGGTAGTGCCCTATAGTATTAGACGTAATTCCATGATCTTCAAGGAGAAGATTCATGGTGGTGCCCTTAATGTTTAGAATGATTTGCATGGCAGCTCAGTCTTGGGGGTTATCCTAGAACTATAGTGGTCGATCATTCTCAAGTAGAGAGGATTGAAGCATGTCGTGAGTAGTAGCAGGAGGTCCTAGTCTTGGGTGCTTCCAGTATGGCCCAAGGTGAGTGATAACGAACTAACCTCGTGAGTGTGGTAGGGTGAAACTCATTGGCAATGGCTTTGCAAAGCAGTAGAGGCCACCACGAGTGCACGACCCGCCATAGCTCAACAATCATTCTAAGTTCGGACGAGTCAAGTTTAAGTGCAACAAGTCATGTGGGTGTAGTGTACTGTATCTGTTTTTGCTTGCATATTGTCTGTGACTGCTATAACATGATTTTTATATCTAGCTTACCCTTGCTTGTGTGTTTGTGTTTGCTTGGATATGTTTTTCTTTTGCAATGATCATCCACTTGGATGTGAGCAAAGGCGGATGAGGTGCCTTTGGAGCAGGCTTTGGAGGAAGACGATGTTGCTGCTTAGTCTCCTTAAGATTCTCTTAATATTTCTTGTATTTTGAATTACTGTTTAGTTGTTGAGGATTCCCTGTGATTCCTATCCTTTTGAAATACTCTATTTGCGTTTAAGTTATAAATTATGTCTCATTTTGGGATGACTGTAAGCTTAACTACCTTATTTACAGTCTCCTGTATCTGTCCTCTTTTATATAAATGTGGACTCACTATATTATATGCTTTTATATAATCTGGGATGTTACAATTTGCAATTTGGTAAAAATCTGTGATTTTTTTTTATGCGGGTAATAGGATAGGTAACGGATACGGCCTTTTATCATGTCCGACCTGACTCGTTATCATCCCTAGTGAACAGGTGTTAGGAAGAAATAGAGTTAAGACGTAAAGTTGAATGTTTGGTTTCAGATTTCATTTGTTAATATAAATATCCTATTAAATTTTTGTTTAATGCAACATCTTATAATAGTCTAGATTTTAATATATATTTACTATTATAAATTATTTTAAAATTATTTGTAGTAACATCTTATATACTTTATTTGAGTTAACTAAATATAACTAATTAATTCTATGGTAGTTGAATTTGTTAAACATTGAAATGTTACATATTGGCTAATACTATTAATATAATTTTCTTACAAACATAACTTATAAATATTTTAAGGCTGCATCTCTAATTGATTTAATTGGGTTATAATATAAACAAGTGAAAGATTCTTTTCACCCAAAATGGAAATTGAAGCCTACAATTGAATTTTCGATTTGACATGTGGAATTTATTGATTAGAATAATGTGATTGTGAATTTTAGAGAAGAGCACTTTGGAATTTATTATGCAGAAATAATAAGAGAAAACAAGGTTACCCAGTTAGATGAAGACATGCATGGATCTTCCAAAATCTCCAAGTGAAGCACAACGTGTAGCTAAAGCACTTCAGTTTTAGTGGCTTAATGCCTTCAACGGGTCCTAATTCCACTACCCTTAACACGACAAAACAAACAATTCTCACAAATGGGTCCATCATCTTTTCCAATCACTCTATCATGCCTCTAATATTTTGTTTTCTCCATTTTCAATTTCTCATTAAAAAACAATAAAAATGTTTAGAAGTCTAATTGAATCAAACCTCATTAAAAAACAAAATAAAATTAATATAATTCACACATGAAAATGAAAACATCTTGTACTAAAAATCTTTTAAGACCATGAATTTTTAAATATCCAAATTGGTATAATTTTAGACTTAGACTCAACGGAGAGGCATTAAAAGATCAGCATGATGGATCCAACACAGTCTCAAAAGAAGAATCGATGTCTTTGCCTTTTCTTTTTCACGTTATGGTGTAAAGCGAAAGGGTTAAAAACAACCACTGACCCTCCTTGTACAACACTGTTCCTTTTCGATTTTTAGTTTCATGTCTGTAATACAATTCTCTTGTTACGTATCATGATTATATTGAAATAATAGTGTATATAAAATATCACTTTCGAAATATTTTCCATGAAGAAACAGTATTTTTGTTATACTCCTATGTATGTGACAAAGGTAAATACAAAGAAATGGAGGGGACCAATGGTTGGAGTTTATGAGCTGACCAAGGTTACTTTCTTGCATCCTCATATCCTCATTATTCAGTCATCAACATTGTCTCATGTATACTATGAGTTGGCTACCACTCACTTCATATACAAAAAAAACCATTTTTTATCTTCCAAGTTTCATTTTTTGGGGGAGGAGCTGACAGGGATTGGGAAGTGGAAACTAAGATTCACTTTCTCAAAACCCCAGAAAAAGAAATTCAACATAAGTTTCTAAGATTTGCTTTCTCAATTCAGCAATTGGGTCTCTCATACCATGATGTATTGATTGGTAAATTGATGACCTGATTGCTACATCATGGCAAGTTCTTAAAAGTTGGATTTTTAATGCAGCCAGATCAACCCCATCACACGCTTTAATTTTCATTCCCTTTTCCTTTTTTTATCTGTCTTTTTTTAGATCACTCGTGACGTAATTTCTGCAGAAGAACCTCCCTCCGTCTGTTTAAAGATGATTCCAAACTTCATCTTCTGATTGAGCATAACAGTACTGAAAATAGCTTTTTTTCCTTTCTTTGCTTGATTTAAATGAATGATGCCCTAAATACACAAACTTTTGGACATGCAAAGTGAACACGTGCTGCTACAATGTGTTGTTCTGATTGCTAACATCAATCGAACTGTGTTATCAGATGGATCGAATTGCCTAAAAATAGGTTGCTCAGAAATTTCTTTCTCCATTTGTGAAACAAGTTAGTCACATCTAGTGCTATATTCATACATGCCATGTTATTTTTTCATCTTTTTCATCACATCAGTTAATTAATCTCACCATGGACACAAAGAAGTTACATGAAGTACAATTCCTGTGAGTCTCTAAGAGACGTGCCTTTTTTCTGCAAAATCATTCAGGTGTCCTTATTCAATAATTTAGCCCTATGAAATAGATGATTTATGACACAGTACAGTGGCTTCTATGGCTATATAGATATAGATATATATATATATATATATATATATATATATATATATATATATATATATATAGAGAGAGAGAGAGAGAGAGAGAGAGAGAGAGAGAGAGAGAGCTCTTAATCGTGGTTATTTGTCTCTCTTTTTTAAAATAGAGATTAAGTTCCATTCATGACACCCCACCACATTCTCTTTCTCAAAATCCAGAAAATAATAAAAAAATGAAGGTACACTCAGCATGCACATTGTATCAATTTATTCTTGCCCATGATTGGTATCTATAATTTGGTCTAAGATTACATCCTATCATCCAAATCTGATTCATCAGCAGCTCTGGTGGACTTGGTTTATGAATAAACAAAACAACAAAGAAAAAGGTAAAGGCAATGGAGCTACTAGGCTCAAAAACCGACAGAACACAAACAAAAGGGGGAAAAAAAATAACTGGGTTGTGAAACGGTCCATGGTTAAGCATTTTCTATCCAAACACTGCTTTTACTTTTGCTTTTTAAAAGCTAAAGATGACACCAAAGTAGTGTGTGTGTATGTATGTTTGTGTGGGAGAAAATAAGAGAGGGGAAAGAGAAGACGACATAGGATGCTGCTACACTGTTACCTCTGAGCTCTTAACATTACAACACATAACACTTCTCACACGCACTCTTTCTCTTTCTCTTTCTCTCTCACCATCTGCTACTTCATATTCAGCACAACTCTATGATATTGCTATTATTCCAACTGCACTTCCTTAACTTGTAAGCCAGTTATCCCAAAAATGGGAACTTCAACTCTTGGCCTTGTACTTGTACCACTTCTTTTGTGCTTTGCTTCTGTTTCCTCTCTTCCCATGTCTCTGAGAAGGCAAGCCTCTATCTTGGTTTCCCTCAAACAAGATTTTGAGGCCAACACTGATTCTCTCAGAAGCTGGGACATGACTAATAGTGTGTCCCTTTGCACTTGGGAGGGTATTGAGTGTGACCAAAAGAATAGGTCAGTGGTGTCATTGGACATAACCAACCTCAACCTTTCTGGCACACTTTCACCTTCCATCACAGCACTCAGGAGCCTTGAGAGTGTATCACTTGCTGGGAATGGCTTCTCAGGAGGGTTCCCTAGTGATATTCACAAGCTGGCAGGGCTGAGATTCCTCAACATATCCGCCAACAAGTTCAGTGGAGACATGAATTGGGAGTTCTCTATGTTGAAAGAGCTTGAGGTGCTGGATGCTTATGACAACGAGTTCAACTGCTCCCTCCCTCTTGGTGTCACTCAGCTCCCCAAGCTCAATACCTTGAATTTTGGCGGGAATTTTTTCTATGGTGAGATCCCTCCAAGCTATGGAGACATGGTTCAGCTCAACTTTCTGTCTCTTGCCGGAAATGATTTGAGGGGTGTCATACCATCTGAGCTTGGGAATCTCACTGACCTGACACAGCTTTTCTTGGGATACTACAATCAGTTTGATGGTGGAATCCCTCCTCAGTTTGGTAAGTTGGTTAATTTGACTCATCTTGACCTTGCAAGCTGTGGTTTGACAGGTCCAATTCCGGCTGAGTTGGGAAATCTCAACAAATTAGACACTCTCTTTTTGCAAACTAACCAGCTCAGTGGCTCAATCCCTCCCCAACTAGGCAACATGAGTGGCATGAAGTGTCTTGATCTGTCAAACAATGAGCTAACAGGAGACATCCCCAATGAGTTTTCAGGCCTTCACCAACTCACCCTCTTGAACTTGTTCATCAACAGGTTGCATGGTGAAATTCCACCTTTCATTGCGGAGCTGCCTAACTTGGAAGTGCTGAAACTTTGGCAAAACAACTTCACAGGGGCAATTCCCCCAAGACTTGGCCAAAATGGTAAACTGGTTGAGCTTGACCTGTCAACAAACAAACTCACTGGATTGGTGCCTAAATCTCTTTGCCTTGGGAGGAGGCTGAGGATTTTGATTCTTCTCAATAATTTTCTCTTTGGATCTTTGCCGGCTGATATTGGCCAATGCTACACACTACAGAGAGTTCGTTTAGGACAGAACTATTTGACAGGGTCAATACCAAATGGTTTTCTGCACTTGCCTGAGTTAGATCTTTTAGAATTGCAGAACAATTACCTCAGTGGTTGGCTTCCACAAGAGACAAACACTGCACCCTCTAAACTTGGACAGTTGAATCTATCAAACAATCGCCTAACCGGGTCTCTACCAAGCTCTATTGGAAACTTTCCCAACTTGCAAATTCTGCTGCTTCACGGAAATAGACTCTCAGGAGAAATTCCTCCAGATATAGGGAGGTTAAAAAATATCCTCAAGTTGGATTTAAGTGTCAACAACTTCTCAGGCACCATCCCTCCAGAGATAGGTAACTGTTTGTTGCTCACCTATTTAGATTTGAGCCAAAACCAACTGTCAGGTCCTATCCCAGTTCAGCTTTCTCAAATTCACATAATGAACTATCTCAATGTCTCATGGAACCACCTAAACCAAAATCTTCCCAAGGAACTTGGGGCCATGAAGGGCTTGACTTCAGCAGATTTTTCTCACAATGACTTCTCTGGTTCAATACCTGAGGAGGGGCAATTTTCAGTGTTTAACTCTACATCCTTTATTGGGAATCCTCGACTCTGTGGATATGAAATGAATCCATGTAAACATTCTTCAAATTCTGTATTGGAGTCCCAAGACAGTAGCAGCACAAAACCTGGTGTTCCTGGGAAGTATAAGCTTCTTTTTGCAGTGGCACTGTTGGCTTGTTCGTTAGCATTTGCAACCTTGGCCTTTATCAAGAGCAGGAAGCAAAGGAGGCACTCCAATTCATGGAAGCTCACAACATTTCAGAAACTGGAATATGGAAGTGAAGACATCATAGGGTGCATAAAGGAAAGCAATGTCATAGGAAGAGGAGGAGCTGGGGTTGTGTACCATGGAACCATGCCAAATGGAGAGCAAGTAGCTGTGAAGAAGCTGTTAGGAATCAACAAAGGATGTTCTCATGATAATGGTCTCTCTGCAGAAATAAGGACACTAGGCAGAATCAGGCACAGGTACATTGTGAGGTTGCTGGCATTTTGCTCAAATAGAGAGACCAATTTGCTTGTTTATGAGTACATGCCAAATGGAAGCTTGGGAGAGGTTTTGCATGGGAAAAGGGGAGAGTTTCTCAAGTGGGATACCAGGCTGAAAATAGCAACAGAAGCTGCAAAAGGACTTTGCTATTTACACCATGATTGTTCCCCTCTGATAATCCACAGAGATGTGAAGTCAAACAACATACTATTGAACTCTGAATTTGAGGCTCATGTTGCTGATTTTGGACTTGCCAAGTTCTTGCAAGATACTGGGACATCAGAGTGCATGTCATCCATTGCTGGTTCTTACGGTTACATAGCTCCAGGTACTTAATATTAACATTTAACCATATTAATCATTTACTCTACAAAATCATACCTAAAACATGTATTTTTACATTGGCTACTCATACTACACAGTAAATTCAAGTTTATGAGACACAATTGCTCATAATCTCCCCAGAAAAGGTCTAGGGACAGAGGATATCATTGTTTAGATCATTGATTTGACCAAGTGGAATGATTAAGATCAAGATATTCTTTTTATATACAACATCATAGGATAACTAAATTTGAACTTAGAAATGCGTGTGAATTATTAAAACTTCTTAATGCTAGGAAGACCGTTAATGAGGTGAATGGACATCAACATACATGATTATATAACAATCAAATAAATATTCATAGGAAAAGAAGTCAATGAAAATGGAATTACAATAATTTTCTGTTTGTTTTTTTAAGCACAAAAAATCTTTTATATCTTTTACTGTTTTATGACTTTAGCATTTACTTGCTACTTTCTGGGACCACCATGTCCCACATGTACGTGAATTTCTAGATTGGCCGAAGGCTCCACTAATACAAAGGGAGATTCTTTCAATCTTTAATCTTTTGCTTTATTCTCACCTTAACTGGGTTTGTGCTTTTGCATGCATTGAAACCATAAACCAGGATTCAAACCAAAGCAAATCACAACCATTCTTTTTTTACTAACACCCTTTTATCATATCTATAACAGCCACCAAATGCACATTAACCAAAAGCATATGTCTCGTTCATCAAGGCTCCAGATTGAGATCAAAGATTTACTTTCTCAAGACCCCAGGAAAAGAAATTTGAACAATTTACAGTAACAAGGCACCACTACCTTGTCTTGTTACAATTTAATTTGTTAACTTGAAATTGAAAGTATGTAGTTTTTCCATAGTTTGACTCTAAAACTGTTAATGAGCCTTCTTTATCATCATCATCATAACCATCATCATTACCCTCATCATTAGCATCATTATGGCCATTACATACTGCTACACCTTTTCCCCAGTCTGACATTTATTGTACTGTCATACATAGGCATGGCCACTTTAACTTTTGAGCTAAAAATGTGAAAGGCGACTATTGTGGTGTACTGATTTTGATTTACATCACAGAATATGCATACACGTTGAAAGTTGATGAGAAAAGTGATGTCTACAGCTTTGGAGTGGTGTTGCTAGAACTACTAACTGGTAGAAAGCCAGTGGGGAATTTTGGGGAAGAAGGAGTAGACATTGTTCAGTGGACCAAGTTGCAAACAAATTGGAGCAAAGAGAAAGTGGTGAAGATTCTTGATGAAAGGCTATGTCACATTCCCTTAGATGAAGCAAAGCAGGTATACTTTGTGGCCATGTTATGTGTTCAGGAACAAAGCGTGGAGAGACCAACCATGAGGGAAGTGGTTGAAATGCTTGCACAAGCAAAGCAACCAAACACATTCCAAAAGCAGTGATCTACTACTACCAAAGAAGCAAAAGAAAAGTTAAAGAACAAATAAAGAAAAAGCTGAGTCTATGCATGTGTCTTACATGTGTTAATGCTGTCGGTTGGTGGTGATGTCAATTTTCCTAACTAGTTTGTCATTTGAGTTTTAAAGGGTTTTTTTCTTCTCTTTATTAACACTTAGCTGTGGGAACATGGGACTTGCAAATGTTGTAGGAATACTGCAGAATTTACTATAGTTGGAGAATGATGCTAAAGGGGAAAGAGAACCAATGTTGATAATGTCACAGGAGTATGTACAATACATGGGGATTGGAGTTAGGGTACTGGCATCTCTTTTTCTACTTACTTCCTTATAATAAGCCTCAAAATTACAATTTCCTTACCATATTTAGGCTTTTAAAAAAATTACTAAATTAGATTAAATATGTTTTAGTTTCTAAATTTGAATTGAAAATTGAAATTAATTGGTATTTAATATTTTGTTATATTTATTCCATCAATTGTAAAAATTAACCAATATAATTTTCTTAACTTAAATATGTTAATTTTTTTTTATATGACACTAACATTTAAGTTAAAATATATCAAACGGTATAAATAACTCATAAAAATTCAAAATGTCACTCCACACACTAAAAAAAAATTAACGCAATTGGATTAGAAAAACTATATTCATTTTTAAAGTTTGAGAATCAAATTCGATCAAAGTTTCGAACAACTAAAAGTTGAGATAATAAAAAAAACCTTAAAATTATTATCTTAGACTATGTTTTAAAATCTTAAATCATTACACGTTTAATTAAGAAATTTCTTTGAGACTTGTGTGATTTTAATTGATAATCTTATTACAAAGTCATTATAGGAATAAAAAATGTTTTATATGTGATGATTAAGAGCATACATAATCATTTTTAGTGAGTAGTTAAAATTAATTTTTCTAATTGTTTTGGGTAAATGCATTTTGGTGATATGAGTAGCCAAATCAATTCCTTTAAGCTATCCTTCAACTGTATAGTCCCATACCTATACAGTCTCCAGATCCCTCTCATTCCGGTGTATGTTCGATTCATCCATGTACCCCTTCCACCCGAAGCTGCCAGGAGCCACTCCTTGTTTGTGGCCCCTGCACCATGCTTCTTGCACCGGCGTCACTCCCCGCCCTCGTCTCCGTGCCCGGGTGTCACATATGGTATGAAGTCTTCTCTTCAACAGATGATCTTTAATGGATTGCTTCAAATCCAAGTCTTCTTTGTCAATTTCAGTCAATGTACCTATTAATGATTTTTCGATGTCAAAATCAGTTCGATTTAGATTGTAACAACAATAATTGCATAACTTATGATGAACTTTTGGTTATGATTTGCCTAATTCCAATCCAATCATGACTAATCGTGATTAAGCCTTTAAGTACGATGATTTTTCTATTAATAATAAAACAATATCATATTAGTTTTATAATTAATACTTTTGATAACTAAATGACTTTTCATTGGTTAAGCCTTCCATTGGGGATGACCTATCATTCCCCTCAGTCTCACGTTGGGTGTCGATATCATCATTGTAGGTTTCTCGAGATATTGTCTAGAGTTTTGTTACGATTTTATCCTTAAAAAGTATCTTGAAGCGTAAAGAGAGGAGGAAAGAATATTTAAATTGTCTTAAACTTTAACGATCTAGGAGTATTTGATAAAGTAGAAACATAAATTTTCATATGAAAATATAAAAGAAATGAATATTCATCTCTAATAAAGAGTTTAAGGAATTTATGATTTATTTTATAATCTCCTTATTTTTTAATTACTTTGTAAAATAAATAAAATATGGAAAAAGAAAAGTTAGGAAAATAAAAAATAAAGGAGATATGAGAGGGAGAAGAGAAAAGAAAAGAAAAACATTGACAGCAGAGCAAAATTACAATTTTTTTAATAGATATTTAATTGAAAACATTAAAAAAAACAGTATGTAAAAACACAAGTGTTAAAAGAAAAATACATGTGTGGTGATAAAAAAAACGATGTTGGGTTCTTTTTAAAAGCTGTTACGTCTTTTGTAAAAATTAAAAATTAGAAAAAGAAACCATGACATATCTTTTGATAACTTTTTATTATTGATATTTTAGAAAGAATTAAATAAAATTATTGTAAATACATAGAATTAGTTTTTACTATAAAAGCTAGTATTTTAACCTGCACGATATATACCGTAAATGTTTATTTTTAGAATTAAATGCTATAATAAATAATCTTGAATGTGTAAGTTATATTATAACTAAATTTTTAAAAACATAAATTATACTTAATATTTATAATAATAATATATTTTTCATGTATACATATGGTAAGAACCTGGAAATTTATTTGAAAATTTAATGGAGTATTAAGTTAATGAAGCTAGGAATTTATCCTTTAAAAGTCATTTTCAGACTCATTATGGTTTATTAACCCAACTTCATTCTCTCTTTAAAAACTTAGAACTCAGTCTTCTTCTCTCTGCCTTCTCTCTACCATTCCCTCACCTTCAGTCATTGCATGTTTGATTAGGTGGTGCTTAAGTGACCGCGACGCAGAGAGTTTCGCAACCATCCTATTAGATTCTCGTTCTTCAGCGGGTAAGTCGTTTCCCCTTTTTTCTCCGTGATTTTGGAACCTAGGGCATGTAATTCTGTTGGTTGCATGTAGCTAGTAATATTCCTTTCCATTTCTTCTGTTCATTTTAGCTCTAAGAGTTGTTTCCTATCACCAATGTGGTGAATGTAGGGTGTTGTGCGTTTCGTTGTGAGAGGTTCTGTGGAGTCATTATTGTGAGCTGTATTGTGAGAATCCTAGGTAAGGGGAGCTAGAATACTTCTTATTAATTAGTTGCATGTATGTGTATATATTGAGTTATGTATTAATTATGTTGTTTGGGATGTATGTTAAGTTCTGAGTAAATGAGATGATATGTATTGGTATGTTCATTTGTGAATTTGTGAATTGTTGCTTTTGATTTGATTCAAACGTGTTGTGTAACTGCAATTGAGGGTATGAGATGGGTATATTCCAAGTGTCGCAACCGGAATCGCGACGGGACGACGATCCAAAAAAAGAAACGGGTTTTAAAAAGAGATTTGGAGTCGCCACCATAGTTTATTATGGAAAACTATGGAAAAACCTCAAAACGATAAAGCACGGTCCACGAAAACCAAAGATTGGGTTCGGGAGTCGGTTACGCGTGGGGAAGGTGTTAGCACCCCACAACGCCTGCCCTAAGGCAGTACCTTTAACTAAATGCACGAATATGATGTGGGTTTCAAAATGTTTAACTATCCCTAAAATAAAAATAAAAATAAACAAAATATATTTTTTTAGTTTTTTTGGGCCCGACAAGGATTGACCTTGCTCCTACGTATTCTCATTCAAAATGAGAAATCAGGGTTACGTAGTTCTAGCTGAAAGACTGTTTGTTTGTTTGAAAAAGCAGATGTTTTTAATTTTTGGAGATTTTTATGTTTTTAATATTTTCGAGAAAAAGAAGGTAATGAGTACTAGGCCGACGCGAACGGTCGCACGAGTACTCATACCTTTAAAATGATATTTAAATATTTTTAATTATTTTTGAAAAGAAAGATAACGATATTAAGCACTAGGCCGATGCGAACGATCACACGAGCACTCATACTGTTATCTGCTTATTTAGGAAGACTTGAGAGCATTGAGTGCTAGGCTGATGCGGACGATCGCACGAGCACTCATACCCTCGTTTAATATTACGTAAATAAGAGAGAAAAGTATTGAACACTAGGACGATGCGAACGATCACACGAGTGTTCAACCTTTAAACATATTTTTTGAAATTTTATTTAAGAAGAAGAAAAGGTTTTTAGCACAAGGACGACGCGAGCGGTCACACGTGTGCTTAAACCTTTAAAACGTATACTTTTGTATATTTATTTAAGGAAGGAAGAAAAGGTTTTTAGCACAAGGACGACGCGAGCGGTCACACGTGTGCTTAAACCTTTAAAACATATTTTTGTAAATTTATTGAAGGAAGAAGAAGAGGTTTTTAGCACAAGGCCTACGCGAGCGGTCGCACGTGTGCTTAAGACCTTTTCAAAATATTTTTATTTGATTTTTAACTTTTGTAAAAGAAAGGAAAAAGATTTTCAGCACAAGGCCTACGCGAGCGGTCGCACGTGTGCTTAAACCTTTTCAAAATATTTTTATTTGATTTTTAACTTTTGTAAGAGAAAGGGAAAAGATTTTCAGCACAAGGCCTACGCGAGCGGTCGCACGTGTGCTTAAACCTTTTCAAAATATTTTTATTTGATTTTTAACTTTTGTAAAAGAAAGGGAAAAGATTTTCAGCACAAGGCCTACGCGAGCGGTCGCACGTGTGCTTAAACCTTTTCAAAATATTTTTTGTAATTTTTATGGAGAATAAAACAAACAAGTCTAACCGATATAAATAAAAACAAAAGCGCGTGGACTATCATAAAGGGGTTACATGCAATAAAAAACTAACTAATAAAAAGAAAACAAAAGCATAAAAATAAAGCAAGAGAAAAGCCCAACATGAATAGGGGTACAGAAATAAAAACCAGAGGTGTGGAGTGAAATTGAGGCTCTTTAATTTGGACCAAAACCCTTTTCTCCAACTTTGTATTTGGGTGTAAGGACAAAATTTGGGGGTGCCATTGGGTATTTGCTTGTCTGGCCCAAAGCCTCTTTTCGTTCCCACATCAGAAATCCTAAGACCTAAAGTCTCTCTCCCAAACGAGCCAGCCAAAGGAGGGACGTGCCTCGTCCTCCAACGCACATGCGCCGCCGCCTCCATCGAAATCGACCACCGCGCCACCACCTCTTCCAGTCTTGGCGTCGGCGGCAACCCCAAACGCCACCGGAACCGTTTCCAACCGCAGCGCCACTGCCTTTCTCTCTCGTCTCTCTGTCCTGGAATATTTGGACGTTGAGCCTTGCTACCAGTTGCAATCAATATGTGCTTAGCAGAGTAAGACAGTTTTGTGCCATCCAATTGTGTCACCTCAACCTCATTTGGACCAACTATCTTTGCCTCGCCTTCAAATAATTTAACCCCCGCATTGGATAACAGCCTCTTGTAAATTCCATTTAATCTGTTTATTTCATCTGTCTTCTTTTGCAAGAGCTTCTTCCAATTGAAGTCAACTTTCTCACTCAATTCCCACCCATAATTCCTGGCATCCTCGAGTTCACCTCCAAAAGATGCTCCATAGACCAAAATCTTTTTGGGAACACAACCACGAATAACACACGTTCCACCAACTCCTCCAATTGTTTCTGAGCTAATGGCATTAAACGGAAGCTCACAAATCCCCACCTTAGCTCCGTAATTCGATAAAAATCTAGTAGCACGAACACCACCACTTCCAGTCCCAATAATAAACAAGTCAAAGTCAAAATGCGTCCCTTGTTCTACACCTGGAACCGATTCAGCCTCACCGTCGATAAGCATCTTCCTGGCCATCGCTATCGAAAAAGTTGAACTAAATCTGCGTCGTTGCAATAGGAGAGTAACTAGGTTTGTTAATGAAGAAACCAATCAGAACAAGATTATGCAGAGAGTATATATATGTATGTATATATATATATATACTAAGGAGAAACAAAGAAAAAAAATGTGTTTGCAGGTGTCGGCAGGGTCATCCTCCACGTCTATCCTTCCAAAGTCCAGGACCTACTTCCATTTCCACATGCTGCTGCTGCTTCCAGCCAAAATCAAATGGGCATTCTCTCTTCAACGGTAGCCTTCCATATCTCCCTCTCCGTTCTTCCTTTTTTTCTTTCTCTACCTTACATCACTCTAAAAACCTCCTGGTTCTAGGGATGGGTGATGAAGGTGTCCCCTTGGGTGGTCCCCCCTCTCTAGGTTGCGGCTGAACGTAACCCTCCTTATTGCCAATTCCAGGACTTGCTTTTGTGCCCCTCTGCTGCCAACGTGTCCAGCCCAATTCCTGCTGCCAGTGTGTCCAATTGCTCCTGGACGTGGCATCAGCTGGACTGCTTTTGTTGGGCCGTGCTGAAGCTACCAATTACTGGATGCCACCAGTATGGGATGCTGGACCCGTGATGCGTTTGCTGCTGTCCTCCCAAGCTGCTGGAAGCGTGTTGTTACTGGATCTGCTGTCCGTGTGCTTGCTGGACCGTGCATCCAAGTGTGGGCCGTGATGGGCGTGCTGAAGCTGTTGTCCGTGAGTGTGAGGGAGTAACCATTTTTTCCTTTTTTCCTTTTTTTTCTTTTTGCTTTCTTTTTTAAAATACTTATATGAAAAATCAAATGAAATACAAAAAACAAAATAAAATAATAAAATTCATAAAAAACATAAAATAAAATAAGATGCAATAAAAATAAAAAAAAGAAAAACCTATATTATTTAGTCATCCGGACGAAATTGGGTGTTGACACCAAGATAGCAGCTGTTATGTTGAAAGTAAAGAGGATTGGTAGTGTTTTAGGTTATTATAGAGGAAGTGAGGTAGCGATTCTGAGAATTAGAGGTCAGGGGCTAGTGTGGTTTGTTGGGACAGTCTTAACAAGTGTATTGTGACTTGTTTGAGTCACCAAAGTGGTACAAATAAGTGTAAAGTGTTAGAATTGGGTTTGGAATCCTCAAGTGGTGATAATTGATGTTGAGGAGTAAAAGTTGAGTTGTAATTACCTTAAAATTGTATTATAAGGGTTTAGGAACATCTAGACAAGTTTAATTAGGTGTAAAACATGAATTAAGGGTGTTAGAAATTGGAGAAATGGCCTAGAAATGGTAAGGGCTGGTGTGAGTGCATGATTCTGCAGAATTTGCGTTCTGCAGATGATGCAGAGTCGCTATGCGAGTTGTCTCGCATAGCGAGTCCCTGCAGAGGGTGTTCTCTGTTTGAGTCATTCGTTGTGCGAGCTGGTGCGTTGTGCGAATGATTGGAGGGTGATGCTCTATGTCTGGCGATTAACATAGCGAATTTGGTCACTATACGACTGGAGGTGACTTGAAGCCACTGCCAATTTAATTCGAAAGACAAATTGGGCGCAAAGCGAGAGTTTTAGGGGGTTGGTATTTGTCTAGGCTCTCGCATAGCGACTTGGGTGCATTATGCGAGAGGTTGAAAGTCTGATGCACGCTGTGAGTTAATTCGCATGGCGAATTAGGGGAATGCGTTGTGCGAGACCATCTTGTCTCGCCTTGCAAATAGTGAGCATTGTATGAAACGTTCAGGGTTTTATTCTCTATCTTCTCTTTTATATTGTTTCACATAGAGTTCAGTGTTGTATGGTTTGTGAAGTATGTGTTGGAGCATATTATATTGTATGATGGGATTCAAACATGTTGTATACTGTTAAAATGAAAGTGTGTGTGATTCAAAGGTATGATTGGTGATTCAAAGTATGTGGTTTTAAAAGTATGGTTGATGGACGTAATTCCATGATCTTCAAGGAGAAGATTCATGGTGGTTCCCTTAATTGTTTAGAATGAAAGTAGGAGCTCAGTCTTGGGGGTCATCCTGAAACTCCAATGGTCTTTCTTCTCACGTAGAGAGGATAGGACCATGTGGTGAGGAGTGGCAAGAGGTCTTAGTCTTGGGGGCTTCCAGTACGCCTCAAGGCCCGGAACAGGCTAACCTCGTGAGTGTGGTAGGGTGGGGAACTCAAGTATCATAAGCCACCATTAGTACAAAACCCACCATAGCCCGACTATCATTCTAAGTCCGAACGAGTCAAGTTTAAAGTGTAACAAGTTGTGTTAAGTGATCCAGTATATATGAACTAAACTTGCATGTTGTGTGAGATTGTTATAACATGATTTTTGTATATCTAGCTCACCCTTCTGCTTGTGTTTGTCTTTTGTTTGTGTGTGTTTTCTGTTGCAATGATAATCCATTTGGATGTGAGTAGAGGTAGATGAGGTGCTTTGGAGCAGGCCTTGGAGGGAGATGACACCGCTGCTTAGCCTAGTTAAGATCCATAGGTTTCTGCTTATTTTGAAATATTTTATGGTGTTAAAGTTTTAAATTTAAAACCATTTTGAAATGAGTGTAACCTTATGACTTTATTTACAAGTCTTCTTCTAATTGTTCTATTATATTAAAATGTGGACTGCTAGATTATATAATTCTATATAATTTGAGATGTTACACATATTTGTTTTTAAATAGTATTGTAAATATTAGAGAATAATTTTATATAATTTGGGACGTTACTCATATTTGTTTTTAAATAGTATTGCAAATACTAGAGAATAAACATGAAGAATAAATAAAAAAAATGATTTTTTTGTTGTTGCATGATGTAAAATAAATATATAAAAAATCCCACAACATCTCTTTCTCACTTTACTAAGTCACTTGTAACTCATTATTTTTATTTCATTTATTTTTCAGCAACATATTTTACCATAATATAAAGAAACATAGAATAGTTATGATTAATTAGAATTGGATTTACAGAAAGATTATTTCTCTCTAAAAGTTTTATACTTTTTATGATATAAATGTAAGTATTGAATTTTAATTTATTTTTGTGAAAGTGTAATTTTTTACTCCTTTTTAACTGGCCTGGTCATAGGCCTTTATAATGTCATAATTTATTTAGTTATTTCCATTTGTTTTTTCAAATATGTTTAAATAATAAAATAAAGTTATTTCGTTTATCAAAGAGAAAGTAAATAGTATTGAACTAGAATGGATGAAACTTTAAAATGAACGTGGATAAAAATTATTATCCATAATATATTTTTTAAAACGGGTTGGATAAATGGTTCATAAATCATTTTTACTTTCATTTTATAAAAATTATCATCTCTACAAAAACTTTTTCTAAAGTTTTTTTTTTATATTTCCTCTAACCCTTTCTTGTGTGTTTGACATAAAAAAATCACTAATAAATTCACAACAAAGTGATCTATAGATTGAGTATTTATGCTTATAATATTTAATGTTTTTACAAATAAAAATAAAAGGGAATAATTATGAAATTCTCTTTATTAATTTTAAATAATTAGTGTATGCTGATTTACCTTCTACTCAATCAATACTCAATGTCATCGTTAACACACGAAATCATGTGATTGGTTGAGTGCCATGAAACCAAACTAAAAATTAAAAAAGTAATAATAAAACGTTTTACAAATTCTCCCCTCACATTATTATTAATAAAGGCTGACAAAAAGATTCTCTCTTTCATCCGGTCGTTTAAACCCAATAGCTTTGTCCCTTTACTCGAAGTCGGAAGTTACCACCCGCCATTGACGTCGCCCCCGGCGAAGAAGCTCTCCGCATGGATTTGCTCATTGTATAGTGATTGGGTTTCGGAATAAGGATCGGGGAGTGAAAACTCGCATGATCGTGCGAGTTTACGATCTCACTCGCGAGTTTAACAACATTGCAAGCGGCACCAAAAGGTTTTTTTATTGCCCACATACAGTTGTTGCTGCTGATTTTGGATGGTGTATTTGATATCTGGAACAATGCTTGTGATTTTAGATTCTGTTTATATTTTTTGGGTTTGTATAAGCAACCGCATTGGAGTTGTTCTAAAAAGGATTCTTATTTTGGGTGCTTTCACACGATAACTTTTGTTTTTTTCTTGGCTTTCTTATTGCCAATAGTTGCTAATTGGTGTGAGTTTCTTTGTGATGCATTGGAAGTTTAGACATGGTTCTTGATACATAGCGCTGTCGTGAAGATTGTAATTGTGTTGTTTCATTCGTCCCCTTCAATCAGCTTTACCTATTCCTTACCTCAACTTTTCAACGTCGCCAACAGCATCAAATACTATAATAGACCTCTGTTTATATGAATTTTTCCATGGAAGCTCAACAGATTATTTCCATATTTTGCCCAAAATCATCACTAGCTCCATCAATTCCAATGGTGAAGCAACCGTTCTCTTTAAATTTCGCTCCTCTAGACTCTTTATCGTCATACCCTTTTCTCCAGTCTCAGAATCTTGGCTTCCCTACTGGAGCTTTACATGCTGTCAGCTTTGTGCACAAAGAAATTTGTTCTAATTCTTGGAGAATACGGGGTAGCAAGAGTAGTAGTACTGCAGACCTAGAGGAGGACCATGAGGTGAGGGCTCAGGTCATAGTGAGAAGGAAAAAGCTAGCAGTTTTCGTGTCTGGCGGAGGATCAAACTTCAGATCAATTCACGAGGCTTCTAAAAGGGGATCTCTTCATGGAGATGTTACTGTATTGGTCACAAATAAAAGTGGTAATTATCTATATTAATATCATTTTACTTTCATTTTTTTCCCTTTTGTGTCATCATTTAGCTTAGCTAAATTCCTGCTTTTCCTAGAAGCGTATCTATCTCCTTCAATCTTAGCTTATAGTAATCACTGGATAATTGGATTAGGGTTGCATGCTTGCTAAACTTCCTTGTGTTGTATGAGCCTTGGTCTACTAAAATTGTTTCTTGTTTCATATTTTACAGAGTGTGGAGGTGCAGAGTATGCAAAAAATAATGGTATACCAGTTATATTGTTCCCTAAAGCAAAGAATGAACCAAAAGGGTTATCTCCCAGTGACCTTGTTGATACACTAAGGTTTGATGCTTCTTTAATTGGTTTCCTGTAATTGTATTTAACTTTAGACTTCAGGGTTCAGGGTCTTTATTTTTTTTTACTGAACCTGATGTGTGGATTCTTTGCAAAGCTGAAACACAAATAAAGAAATCAGTGTGACTCAAATATGGCAAAATCTGTGAAAGGAGACAAAGGATCACTTTCAATCTGCTTCATGAAGAGGTTAGATTATTAACATATAATACATTTTTAATCAGGAAATTCGAGGTAGATTTTGTTCTTTTAGCCGGATACCTCAAACTGATACCAGTGGAATTGATCCGAGCTTATGAAAGATCTATATTCAACATTCATCCATCACTTCTTCCAGCTTTTGGCGGCAAGGGCTATTATGGCATTAAGGTTCATAAAGCAGTCATTGCTTCTGGAGCAAGGTATACATCTCACGAAATATCTCAAGCATTTCAGTGAAACATTATTGTATTTGGTTCTTGATACCATTTCTGTGCTTCATTTTTCTGTGGTGGTCAGGTTTTCAGGTCCTACCATTCATTTTGTTGACGAACACTATGACACAGGGCGTATCCTTGCACAGCGTGTGGTCCCTGTGCTTGCTAATGATACTGCAGAAGAGTTGGCTGCAAGGGTTCTCAACGAAGTAATGGCAGACTATATCATGTTAGAAATAATATTCATGATATTTAGTTTATATTTTAATTTCCTAAAATGAGATGATGCACTTGTAGGGTCATCATTTAGTTGTTAGTGTCTCTTTGGTTGTACAAGTGTCTTCCTCTCACCTATCAAAGGAATGATAAATATCAATGTTTAGGTTTATCTTTTTTTTAGCTTTCATTACTAAATTTTAGAGTAGTTTAGTTATTTGCTTCCTATCAATCAAAGTGGACTCAGTTGATTACTGTTTACTTATTTATTTTTTAAACTTAGGAGCATCAATTATATGTTGATGTGGTGGAGGCTTTATGTGAAGATCGTGTCATTTGGAGGGAAGATGGTGTTCCTCTCATCCAAAGCAGAGAAAACCCCAATGAGTTTCACTGATTATCATTGATATGGTATGATACTCTTTTACATTTCTTTGAGTGCTGTAAAAGGTTTTTGTATACTAAATCTTTTTACTATGATGAAGTTTTGCATCTGATGGGACTTTTATTTCTGTTATAGGGAATTTTGGTTGTGAAAACTTCACATTTACCCCAAAGCTGTTGTAGTTAATGTTGTAACTATTAGGTAGGTAATTTTCGGTGCACTCATGTCACATCTCTAAGGAGACATATAATAAGCAAGAAGTGACAAACTTATCTCCTGATCTGATCTGCATAAACTGTTATATGCTCTCGGTGGATTCTAATATCGGGTCACAGAGCATATTTTTGGAGTCTTTCATTCCTTGCACAGGTTTCCATTAACATATCATGATTTTTCTCCTTAATAAAGAAATTATCTACTATACTATTTGGATAAGAAATTTGATGTGCCATAAGATATTTTTTTAATTTCTAAATATTTAGTCTGTGATTGAACTGTTTCTGAATGCCAAAGCTTTTACTGCTATGCATCAGTTCTTTGCTACCCATTTATTCACAAGTATTCTCCTGCTATACTTGATTTGAAGACTGTTAAAGGTAACCCAAATTAAACTTTGAATAATATTACTTTGGAAGGTTGTCATATAATGTTATTTTTGCATTTTCAAAAAAAAAAGTGCTAAATATAAGTGACACTGTTAAAACGAGATCACAATAGCCAAGATAAACGTTAACCAATAAAAATTGTAAGTGAGCACAGGAAGGAAGTTAGGAAATGTTAGAAGAATACATGTAGAAGCTTTGCAACTTAGAATAGTTGGTTTGCCATAGGGGATTTAAATTCAAACAACTATTTTCCCCTTCTGTAGGAGGATGTGGAATATTCATATTGGCAAACAAAGCATTTATATAATTGATTGTAGGAAAATCACATTTCTGAATCGTAGAGTCCGGATTCATAATCTAAAAGATATTTTACAATGCTTCCATAATCCCCACCACATATTTCCATTCAGCAAGCCTGTGTTATGTGTTGCTGTCATTATCATGGTCTCTTACTCAGCACAATCACTAGCGTTGAAGCATTCCTCACTGCAACTTCACCAAGAAACCAAGTACGTCCAACACCACCTTAACCACTTCAGTTTCCTGGAACTACCAATGTTCCGGTAGCGACTTCATTCAGTCGTTCAATTGAGGTTGACGGAAGAGAGGAAGAAGAAGAGACTGGGAATCAGGGATGCAAAGTAAGCCAAACCATGACCTATGATATTCCTTCTTCGTTCTCCTTATATTTGAAGCAACTATGGGATTGTTTCCAGATTCTACAGTACCAAATACTGACTTGCTGCTACAAATTTTCTGAATTGTGTATTTCCTAATATAATTTGGACTATTGAATTATACACTGTATAATTAATAATTTATGTTAAAAATTGACTGTAGATGGTGGAATCTAAAAGTTAATTTCTAACATTATATTAATAATTTAAATTCTATAATTTAAAATAGTTTTTCAAATTCTAGATTACATAATTAAAAAAGATTCTACATTTTGAGAATCAAAAGGTAAAATAGGCATTTTGAAATTTAAGCTACAAAAAGAAAATTTCTCTTATAAAAATAGTCAACATTGATAGTGTGTTTGGATTGAGATTTTACTATGGCAATTCATTTGTTAAGAGATTTAAATGTTTTATGGCAAAATATGTTTGAATAAGAAACTTTTAAAGAAATTAAACTTTAAAATTTTATTAAAGTTTAAAATTAGACAATTTTAAAATTCACTTTAAAATTAAGATTATTTTTTATATATTTTCAAATTTTTATTTAACTCAATTTTGATTTTGAACGACATTGATTCGATCAAGATTGAGATATTGTCGGGATGTGGGT
Source organism: Vigna umbellata (assembly GCF_029865625.1). Classification (NCBI taxonomy): domain Eukaryota; kingdom Viridiplantae; phylum Streptophyta; class Magnoliopsida; order Fabales; family Fabaceae; genus Vigna; species Vigna umbellata. The sequence goes on along the minus strand of NC_142165.1, from coordinate 12,009,493 downwards.
TTTCTGGTCTTGGTCATCTTTTTCATATTATATGCAACAACAACGGAGGTATTCTAAAAAAATGTTATAAAAGTATAAAATTATAAAACTACAAAATATTAAAATTGTAAAATTACAAAATTATGAAATTAAGAAATTATAAAAATATATAACTATAAAATTATATTTTTAATTTTTTAATTTTGATTAATTTTAAAAACAATTTTCGTTAAATACTACAAATATTATATTGAGATTGCAACAAAATATTATGTTGCAATAGTGTCACATTACATCATAAAAAAAATCTAACTTTAGAACTCAATTAAAAGAATGTAAATTTTTTAAAAATTAATAAACAAGAAAATTCAATAAGAACTTAATTAGAATTTTCCAAATTTATTAAAAACTTAAATTTTAATTAAACCTTAAATTTTACCTTACCTAATTACTATACTGATGTGTTCTGCACATCAATGTTAAGACTTTTAATGACAATTAGTTTGAAACACGTGTCTAAGATGGTTGATGTTTGGTACGTGGTTTTATTAATAGAGATTAAGATAATAAATATTTTTAAGTTTATAATTAAGTTTGAAATACAATTTATCTTAAAAATAATGTATAGGTTTAAAAATCATTATGTCTATAAAAATATAAACCGTTATTATGTCTATAAAAATATAAATAGTGAATTTTATAAAATATAAAAGATAAAACATGTGTAAAAATAGAAGGATATACAAAAATTTGTAGAATTGACTCGTTAAAAATATAAATTATTGATAAATAGATTGATGTAATGTTAATTGTTAGACTCATCTAATCAATGCATTGCCAAACTTATTTAATATGTGCTCTTAAACTTGTCTAATCAATATATGGATACATTCCTTTAATGTATATTGTTTAATTAGTCTAATTAGTATTTATACAAACTTGTAGAATGTATATTGCAAAACTCGTTTAATAATTTAATGGATTGATTCGTCTAATAATATACTCATTTAATATGTGTATGACATGTAATGTATATTGTTAGATTTATCTAGTTAGTATATAGACATGTTCGTCTAATGTGTATTTTTAGACTCATCTAATCAATGTATAAAATAACTCATTTAATATTTGTTGTTATACTTATTTAATCAGTATATGGACAAACTAGTTAATATGTATTGTTAGACATGTATAATATTGTTAGATTTATCTAATTAGTGTATCGACGTATTCGTCTAATGTGTATTTTTAAACTCATCTAATCAATGTATAAAATGACTCATTTAATATGTATTGTTATACTTATATTTAATCAGTATATGGACAAACTCGTTAATATGTATTGTTAGACATGTGTAATATTTTTTTCTATACTCATGTAATCAATGTATGAATAAACCTGTCTAGTGTGTATTATGTAAGATCCTTGAAAATATTTGTTAGATACTTAAAAAAAAAAAAAAAAAAAATTATTTTGGAAAGGATAAGTGTTACACGTAGCATTGAGATCAGAATTCACCAATTTGCAAATAAAAAATTATTTTTGTAATAGTAAAATGAATAAAAAAATGAATAGTAAAAATGAATAGTAAAAATGAATAGTAAATTTTTTTACTATAAATAGCCAAGGGGGGAGGCTGGAAATTTACACCAAAATTCTAGAGAAATTGTGAGAGAAGAGAGTTGGAGTAAATTCTAGTTGAAGAGGGGAAATTCTGGAGGTTTCCGGAGAACGGTTTGAGAAGAGGAAACTAAGTCTGGAATAGAGGTAAGGGGAGCTAACTTTGAGTATTTCCCTTTGTATTATCTTGAGTCTTGAATATGCTATATTTTGCGTTTGTCTGATCTTAAATCTTGAATATGGAGTATTTTGTTTCTGTATGATCTTGAATTTAAATGAGAGTATGCTTTTGTGTTGATATCTAAGTGTGATAGTTGTAAAATGTGATGTTGATTATGTTATGCCATTTGTATGTTATTAGTTGTTTATTTTTGTATTTTGGAAGGATTAGAAATTGTCTAACCGGCTCTGCCAGATTCAATTTCTTATTTCCCCAAACATTTTATTGCTTTCCTTATTTATTTTTATTGTATTTTGGAAGGATTAGAAGTTGTCTAACCTCTGCCAGATTCAACTTCTTGTTTCCCCAAACTATTTATTGCTTTACTTATTTATTTTATTGCATTTTTGGAATGGATTAGAAGTTGTCTAACCGGCTCTGCCAGATTCAACTTCTTGTTTCCCCAGACATGTTAATGTTCGTGTTATTTAATTATATTGTATTTTTGGATGGATTAGAAGTTGTCTAATCGGCTCTGCCAGATTCAACTTCTTGTTTCCCCAGAAATTTTATTGTCTTATCTATTTTTTTTATTGCATCTTTGTGGAAGGATGAGAAGTTGTCTAACCGGCTCTGCCAGATTCAACTTCTTGTTTCCCCTGAATTTTTATATTAATATTATTTTGATGGTAAGGGCAACTAATTATTTTTGTATGAATTTATAAATATACGAATGTTGAACTGGTGTTCTCTTGCGAAACTGTTTTATGACTTTTATTATATTGGGTGTTATAACTGAAACTGTTAAATTGTACATGTTGAGATGCGATGAATTTATTGAATGAGTTTGTTGGCTGAAATTGATCTTGTTGGAAGGTCTGGAGTAAGGGTTCTGTAATTGCTTATATATGAGTATTAAATAGATATACAGATACTGTTTGAGGTTGTTGTGAGATGAAGTAAAAATATTAAAATTAGACATTTTAGATTTAGAGCATAAGACAACAAGGTAGATAAATTAAATAAATAAATTGATTAATTATTGAGGGCCTCCCTTTGTTGGTAGGATAGAGGAACCTTAAAAACCTGAGTTGGCACATCCCTGATCATAGAGCAGCCCTGGCCTGGTCCAGTCAGTTGTGACTAGTCATATGTGCTGACGTCGAAGGTGAGTTTGATGCGTTCAGACATCTGGGTCCTCTCCGGTGACCAATTGGAGTAAAGAAAAATCTCTACTAGGATGAAAATAAAATAAAACAAGTTGATTGTAGATGCATAATATTATCATGGTAAAAATTTCATATATATTTTATTTATTATTACATTGAGCCCAGACTTTAATATGTAGTTCCTACGATATGTTGATATATTTTGGTTGATCCATGATCTTTGTTTGGTGAAAATATGTTGAGTTATACTCGTTATGGGCAAAAATGAGTTTATAATATGAAGCATAATATATGGTAATATGTTTAATTTATTGATACCAAAACGGGTTATTATAAATTCTTGATTAAAGAATGAACATGATTGAGTTAGGTGGATAAGAGGGTATGAATTGTTGGTTTTATGAAATGTTGGAGTGGATATGAGAAATCATTACTTATGAAATGATGTTTACTACCGGGAGTAGTATGTTCGAGTTATACCATGAGAGTTTGGTATGAGCAAAGTAACACCTGAGGTTTATGAAAGCAGGCAGAAAGTGGTCTGACCATAAGGCTTTGACATAAACATATGATTCGTAAGTTATAAAGAAGCAGGCAGAGAGGGGTCTGACCATAAGGCTTCAGAAAGTAAGACATAGTATATAAGTGAGGCTTAAGGAAGCAGGCAGAGAGCGGTCTGACCATAAGGCTTCATGAGTAAGCATGGTACACTTGTAAGATTTATGGAAATGGGAAAGATGACTTTGATAATGATGAATTAATGACATCGGAATAATGATATTTTATCAATTGCAAAAATACATGATTATAATATTTTTATTACAAGTTTAATGATTTTATGATAAGGTTGGCTTACCCTTATTTGTTTGTACTATGATCATATAACTCATGTTATATGTGATTAGATAATGTTGCAGATGCGGTTGAACAAGCTTAGAGATGAGAGAGATGCGGGCAAAAACTTTCAGGGGTTTTTGTAAAAGAATAAATTTGTATGGGGAAGATTATGTTGTGTAAAACTTATAAGTTGAAATTTCAATGGTGAAGACTATATTGTTTAAAGTTTGTAAGTTTGGTATTGTACTTTGGATTAAATGAAATAAAGTTTGATTGTTTATAAGAGATATCAAATTAATTTAGTCTCTACTATCAGTAATACCCTTTAAAATAGTAGGGTGTTACATTTTGGTATCAGAGCAATGGTTTTCGAAAATATTTTGGGACTCTGGGGAGTGAAATTATTATTCTTAGTAAAATATCAATTGAGTTGATTCTTATTTTATTGGAAACTAGACTCAAAGAGCTTCAATTTGACTACTCATACGCATATTTTGGACTTCGGGAAGGGGTCTAACCGAGCTGGGGAAAACGTGACAGTTTTGCTATCTAGGGGCTAGCGTCCAACCTTAATTTTAGGTGTATTTTTTTTACATGTTGCAACTTTTTGGAGTGAGTAGGTTGTGTTCTGCACTAGGAGAACATTTTGGGACCCTTTGGAGACTTTCCTACCATGTTTTAGGGCTGGAAAATGGTTTAGAATGGTCCATTGGTTGTTTATTATTGTTAAGTGCCAAGTGCATGGGTCCTTAGTTGTCTAAGGCATCTTCTTTTAATTCCAAATCAGATTTGGAGTTTTGGAGGAGAGTAGAGAGGTCCTTGGTGGGAGGTGAACGAAATCCTAAGTGTCCTAAGTGTGGAGGCTGACTTGGTCTAGCAAGGAGGAGATGAGTTGCTCTCTTTGAAGAAGAGTTTAAGGTGTTTGAGCCTTCAAGAGGTAAGGGGAGCTAACTCAACTTGATTTCTAGAATTTTGTAGTTAGAAATATGGTTCCAATTGCTTGACTTTGATGAAGGGGAGCTAATCCTTTATTGTTATGATCATGAATATGAATATGTTAAAAAAAAAAAAAAAAAAAAAAAAAAAAATTGGTAATGGTAGTTATATATTGACTTGTGTAAAATTTGGTTTTCATGATTATAATTTCTTATTTTCGAGTTACTGTGGTGATAAATTTCTATTAATTGTTTTTACCGTTGGATTTAGCTAAAATTTTAATATGTGAATCCTAAGACATATTACTAAACTTTGACTGTTCGGATTTGAAAATAGAAGTCTGCACTGGGAGAAATAAATCCTGTAAGTTTGAGTAAATTAGTTACCCCTGTAGTTCTGTTACTAAGTTGTCTCAGTAAAATATAGAATTCTGACCTATTTGACCGTTAGATCAACCTCAACATTTGATATAGAATCCCTAAGACATATTAATACATTGTGACCGATTGGATTTGTAATTAAAGGTGTATGCTTAGAGAAAGAAATTTCGAAAGTTTGAAATATTTGATGAACACTATAATTCTGTTCTTACGTTATATTGGTAAAAATTTCATGTATATTCCATTTACTGTTAGATTGAGCCCAAACTTTAGTATGGAGTTCATAAGACATAATAGGTGATCTTGACCGTTCAGATTTGGAATTAGAAGTCTGTGCTTAGAAGAATTCATTCCGTATTTGGAGTTTAACCGAGAACCACTTAAATTTCTGTCTCTGAGTTAGCTCGGTAAAACCTTCATATCTACTTAGTAAACCGTTAGATTAACTTGAAAACTTTAGTATGAAGCGCGTAACAGATAGGGACATACTTCGACCGTTCGGATTTTAGATCGGAGGTACCGATTTAGGGATATTAATTTCGTAACTTCTCAGGGATTTCAATATTGCTTAATTTATGTTTTTGGATCATTTATACAAAATTGATGATTTCTGCCTCATTAACCGTTGAATTGGACTGAAAATCTTACCATATAATCTAAACATGTTGTTGATTAGTTTGATTGGTTCAGATTGTCGATAAATAATATGTTGAAAAAGGTAATTTGGTTAATTTGTGCTACTTTGATAAGTAGGCAGGATGAGATGATGAAGGAAGAGATAAAGAGAATGATATAAATCGGGCTACTTTGATAAGTAGGCAGATTAACTATACTGTGCTACTTTGTAAGTAGACAGTATTGTCTTGTTGCGCTACTTTGGTAAGTAGGCAGAAGATCTTGTTTCATGCTACTTTGGTAAGTAGGCAAATTAATTATACCGTACTGCTTTGGTAAGTAGACAATAATGTCTTGCGGTGCTACTTTGATAAGTAGAGAGAATAACTTGGTTTGTACTACTTTGGTAAGTAAGTCAGATAAGGTGAAGTTGTAACACTTTGATAAGTGGAATTTTAAATTTCAGAAGTTTATGAACTGTGTGAAATTTTATTTTAGAAGACTTGTGTTGTAATAAATCACTTAATATTTTGTTGGTGTTGAAAATTGTTAAAGAAAAGTTGTATATGTATTTTTGTGGAAAAATAAATTGTAACGCCTAAATTGGGGTATTACACTATTGGGTATCAGAGCAATGGTTTTCGAAAATCCATATCTCTTTTGTAAGTAATCTTTTGTTAAATAGTCTTTGTTTAAATAAATAATTTTCGAGGACGAAAATAAATGTTGTTGGGGAGATTGTAAGATCCTTGAAAATATTTGTTAGATACTTAAAAAAAAAAAAAAAAAAAAAAAATTAGTGAATAGTAAATTGTGAATAGTAAATTGTGAATAGTAAAAAAAAAAAAAAAAAAATTATTTTGGAAAGGATAAGTGTTACACGTAGCATTGAGATCAGAATTCACCAATTTGCAAATAAAAAATTATTTTTGTAATAGTAAAATGAATAAAAAAATGAATAGTAAAAATGAATAGTAAAAATGAATAGTAAATTTTTTTACTATAAATAGCCAAGGGGGGAGGCTGGAAATTTACACCAAAATTCTAGAGAAATTGTGAGAGAAGAGAGTTGGAGTAAATTCTAGTTGAAGAGGGGAAATTCTGGAGGTTTCCGGAGAACGGTTTGAGAAGAGGAAACTAAGTCTGGAATAGAGGTAAGGGGAGCTAACTTTGAGTATTTCCCTTTGTATTATCTTGAGTCTTGAATATGCTATATTTTGCGTTTGTCTGATCTTAAATCTTGAATATGGAGTATTTTGTTTCTGTATGATCTTGAATTTAAATGAGAGTATGCTTTTGTGTTGATATCTAAGTGTGATAGTTGTAAAATGTGATGTTGATTATGTTATGCCATTTGTATGTTATTAGTTGTTTATTTTTGTATTTTGGAAGGATTAGAAATTGTCTAACCGGCTCTGCCAGATTCAATTTCTTATTTCCCCAAACATTTTATTGCTTTCCTTATTTATTTTTATTGTATTTTGGAAGGATTAGAAGTTGTCTAACCTCTGCCAGATTCAACTTCTTGTTTCCCCAAACTATTTATTGCTTTACTTATTTATTTTATTGCATTTTTGGAATGGATTAGAAGTTGTCTAACCGGCTCTGCCAGATTCAACTTCTTGTTTCCCCAGACATGTTAATGTTCGTGTTATTTAATTATATTGTATTTTTGGATGGATTAGAAGTTGTCTAACCGGCTCTGCCAGATTCAACTTCTTGTTTCCCCAGAAATTTTATTGTCTTATCTATTTTTTTTATTGCATCTTTGTGGAAGGATGAGAAGTTGTCTAACCGGCTCTGCCAGATTCAACTTCTTGTTTCCCCTGAATTTTTATATTAATATTATTTTGATGGTAAGGGCAACTAATTATTTTTGTATGAATTTATAAATATACGAATGTTGAACTGGTGTTCTCTTGCGAAACTGTTTTATGACTTTTATTATATTGGGTGTTATAACTGAAACTGTTAAATTGTACATGTTGAGATGCGATGAATTTATTGAATGAGTTTGTTGGCTGAAATTGATCTTGTTGGAAGGTCTGGAGTAAGGGTTCTGTAATTGCTTATATATGAGTATTAAATAGATATACAGATACTGTTTGAGGTTGTTGTGAGATGAAGTAAAAATATTAAAATTAGACATTTTAGATTTAGAGCATAAGACAACAAGGTAGATAAATTAAATAAATAAATTGATTAATTATTGAGGGCCTCCCTTTGTTGGTAGGATAGAGGAACCTTAAAAACCTGAGTTGGCACATCCCTGATCATAGAGCAGCCCTGGCCTGGTCCAGTCAGTTGTGACTAGTCATATGTGCTGACGTCGAAGGTGAGTTTGATGCGTTCAGACATCTGGGTCCTCTCCGGTGACCAATTGGAGTAAAGAAAAATCTCTACTAGGATGAAAATAAAATAAAACAAGTTGATTGTAGATGCATAATATTATCATGGTAAAAATTTCATATATATTTTATTTATTATTACATTGAGCCCAGACTTTAATATGTAGTTCCTACGATATGTTGATATATTTTGGTTGATCCATGATCTTTGTTTGGTGAAAATATGTTGAGTTATACTCGTTATGGGCAAAAATGAGTTTATAATATGAAGCATAATATATGGTAATATGTTTAATTTATTGATACCAAAACGGGTTATTATAAATTCTTGATTAAAGAATGAACATGATTGAGTTAGGTGGATAAGAGGGTATGAATTGTTGGTTTTATGAAATGTTGGAGTGGATATGAGAAATCATTACTTATGAAATGATGTTTACTACCGGGAGTAGTATGTTCGAGTTATACCATGAGAGTTTGGTATGAGCAAAGTAACACCTGAGGTTTATGAAAGCAGGCAGAAAGTGGTCTGACCATAAGGCTTTGACATAAACATATGATTCGTAAGTTATAAAGAAGCAGGCAGAGAGGGGTCTGACCATAAGGCTTCAGAAAGTAAGACATAGTATATAAGTGAGGCTTAAGGAAGCAGGCAGAGAGCGGTCTGACCATAAGGCTTCATGAGTAAGCATGGTACACTTGTAAGATTTATGGAAATGGGAAAGATGACTTTGATAATGATGAATTAATGACATCGGAATAATGATATTTTATCAATTGCAAAAATACATGATTATAATATTTTTATTACAAGTTTAATGATTTTATGATAAGGTTGGCTTACCCTTATTTGTTTGTACTATGATCATATAACTCATGTTATATGTGATTAGATAATGTTGCAGATGCGGTTGAACAAGCTTAGAGATGAGAGAGATGCGGGCAAAAACTTTCAGGGGTTTTTGTAAAAGAATAAATTTGTATGGGGAAGATTATGTTGTGTAAAACTTATAAGTTGAAATTTCAATGGTGAAGACTATATTGTTTAAAGTTTGTAAGTTTGGTATTGTACTTTGGATTAAATGAAATAAAGTTTGATTGTTTATAAGAGATATCAAATTAATTTAGTCTCTACTATCAGTAATACCCTTTAAAATAGTAGGGTGTTACATATTACAATATTCATTAAAATAATAAATGAACATATTTGTCTAATGTTGATTAATAGACTCATTTAATTTTATGTAGGGGAAAATTTGTATAATGTATATTGTTATAATCGTTTAATAAGTATATGAATGACTTGTGTCTAATGTGTATTGCTAAACTTGTTTAATAAATACATTGACAATCTTGTATAATGTACATATTGTTAGACTCATGATATTTTTGTTAGATTTGTCTAGTATGTGTTGCTAGACTCGTCTGATCTAAGTGTAATAAAAAATTATATTCAAAAATAGTATAAAAAATAATTCATACTTCAAGTATAAGTTAGTCATTGATAACTTATTAAATGATTAAGTAATTAAAAATTATGAAAGGGTAAAATTAGAAATGAAATAAATAACACAAGAAAAATAATATTTTAAACATATAAGTTATTCCTAATTAAGTATATTAAAAAAAATAGATAAAAACTTTTAATTGTGACTAAAATGTGTCTGACAACACAAATTAAAAAAAAAAGTAAGTATTTTCTTATTTTAAAAATTAACTAATTTTTAAAATAACTTTTAGAATTGCATATCATAGTTTAAGTTGATTAAGAGAAAAAATTCATGTGAGAGAAATATTTTTATATGACAATATAAATAAATATTATTTTTTTAAATAATATTACATTAAGAAATAAAAGTAAAATACAATTTTTAAAATTCAACTTTATTAAATGCCAACCATAAAAAAGGATAAGATTAAAAATAAAAAAATAGTATACAAATAATTAATACTTTAATATAAATTATTCTTTAATAATTTATTAAATGATCAAGTGATTAAAAATTATAAATGGATAAAAACAAAGCATGAAAAAAATTAGTATAGAGAAAAATGAGCTAATATTTTTAATTTAAATTATTTTTTAATAATAAATATATATTGAAAAGTATATTAATTTTTTTAATGATGATTAAAATGTGTCTAAAAACACACATTGGATTAAGTAATGATTTATTTATTTAAAAAATATAAAATTTAAATAGATTTTAAAAATGCATGTCATCTATTAAATTGATTAACAATATAATTCGAACTTTATACTTGATATTTTTTAGATCATCAAATTTGAAAAAGTAGTAGTTATATTTAAAAACTAAAATAATAATTTATTAGATATTAAATGATAAAGTTAAATATATTGTTACTTGTATGGTAAATAAATTTAAAAACAAATGAAATGGAAACAATAGTGAAACAAATTTTTAGAAAAACATTTTTTTATATGATAATATAACTCAAAAAAATAAATATAAATGTTAAATAACTAAAAACTTAACTTTTGAGACATTTGTCAACAATGAATAATAAAATGAATTTGTTAGTATTTTTTTTCTTGTATCAAAATAAATATAAATAGAAAATAAACCAAAAGTGTCAAATGATTAAAAAACTAACTTTTGATACACTTATCAACAGAATAAAATGAATAATAAAAATAAATTTATTGTATTTTTTTATACCATAATATGTTTTCATTTAATTGTCGTAATTTTTTAAAATTTAATTAAATAAAATCATGTATAAAGAATGACATGTTGACTCGAAGATACCAAACACAAAATCTATTGAAAGGTACTTATTGTTTGAATTATATAGAGTAGGATATTAGGTGGTAAAAAATTAATGAAGAATTTGACATCGTTTAAATACGATTTTGATGTATAATTATTTATGCAGTGAACTCGTTTTAACCAGTTAAATCAAGTTTTATAAGATGTGTTACAATTAGTATATAAATAAATAAAATAAAAGATTTTGATCTCTCGTATTATAAGATGAATTTTTAAATTTAATATTTTTATACGAGGGGATCATTGGATGATAAATTATAATTATCATGACTAATTGATTTATGTTATAATAATGTATAGTGTAAATCAATTAATATATTTAATTATATTTTTAGATGATTGTTATCACCTGAGACTAAATTAAAAACACATTTTGAAGAATATAAAATGTTTCATCTATATCTATATACAAAAGAATTTTTTTGTGTTGTACACGTTTCTTTTCCAAATTTACTTTTTCATTTTTTTTTAAAATAATCACTTTATCAAATTTATCATTTCTTTAAATGTTACCTTTTTCTTTTCAATTTAACAATATTTTAGAACTTCAAAATTTTCTCATGAAATAATAATATTACGATATTATATAAGGTTATATAACGAACAAATAGTTTCTTTAACTTTAAATTTATCTAATAAACATATTATCATTAAGTGATATTTTACTTTAAGCTCATTTATTGAACACATGCTCGTCCAACAAATATGTATAATTTTGCAAAAAAAGACTCTACAACTTTATATTAGATACACATATTAAATTCAATCTAATTACTAATTATAGATGCTAAAACAATCAACCATCATATTAATCATCATTCAATTACTTTATTCACTTCAATGTAATATCAACCATCCAATATATCAAAATTTCAATGGCATCATGGCTAAAGATAATTCAAAACTCTTAACTCTCAACATGTCATATTTCATTGAACAACTCGTTTATAAAAAATCTATTCATACTTTGAACTAATAGAATTCTACAATTCTAAACACTCGTTAAATTTTAAAACACATGTTTTTAAACTTTCACACATCAATTTTTTTTTTTTATTTCTAGACTTAAATTTTTCAAATACCTATTTGAAGACAATATTAGCTATATTTAATTTCCATACCATGTTTTTTTTTTTACTTTACAAATTGTTATGTAAAGTTGGTTATAATTAAACATTGGTGTAAGTATATATAATTTGATGTTTTCTAACAATTGAATTTAGTATGAGTTGTCTCATTGTAAATAAAAATGAATGTATACATTGAGAAAGAGACACAAATATTTTAAACAATATTGACTTATTATCAATCTTTAAAATTATAATTATTACTTCGATAAAAAGTCATTAACAATGATCCTATTAATATTATTGTTTTAAAGCTTAATAATATTTTTATCCTTATATTTATAGTAATATTTTTTTATTTAAAGTGATCTTGTAATTTTTAAAAGCGATCCTTTTCTTAGATTAACATTAAAGATGATGAACTAATATACGTTAATACAATAGCATGCTGTTTTTAATGCAGTTATTCTAATATTAAAGATAAAAATGAAAAAAATATGAAAGCTTTATCTAAGTGAAATAACACACTGATTTTTTTTAAAATTATACTGAATCAGATATAAATAAAAGAAAAACATAGAAAATAAAAGATGTTAAACTTTTAAATTTCTTAACAACATTATCAATGTTTCAGTTTGACTAAGTGTTACTAGATAGCTAAGAATTATTTTTTAAATATTTCACCAATTACAATTTGACTTTAAATATTCCTGTTTTTTTTTTGTTTTTTTTACATAAAATCATTCAGGAATAATGAAATTAATTTTGTAATGACTGAAAATTATGTGCAGGTCAATGTTAACTTTGCATCTTTTTTTATAGATTGAGTGAAATCAATGCTAGAACACTGTCATTAATTTGATCAGTTGTTTCCATGATTAATGTCATAATAGTTTTAGATTGCAAAATATCTATCATTCTTTTATTGGTGCATAAAATCAAGAAATATATGGTTTTCATAGTTTGTTATTAAAAGGTTTTGTATAATATCATACAAAGTGCATATACTCTATCGTTTCTTGTATGTAAAGGATATATTTTGGAATTTCATTTTCAAATTTTGCACTTATCTATATCTAAACAATTGAATTTGAGATATATATTTCAACAATAACAATTATATGATCTTAAAAGTTTGTTATTATAAAATTATGTATATCAATAGAAAGTGGTTATAATATTTTATCATTGAGTATATAAAAGATATATAGTGAAAATTCATTCAATTTTGTGCAAAATATATATCTAAACAAATACATTATTTTGTAATATTTAATACTTAACAATAATACCAAATATATGATGCATTACATAAATAATCTCAAAACTACTTCCTCTTAAATTAATTAGTTTATTTTGTGTGAAATCTTCCAGCCAAATCTCTCTCTAAAAATAGAAGAAATATTATGATATAGCTTTACAATATGCTTTATAACTATGATACATATTTTAATAACTTTTCCTGTGATTTTTTAGGAAGAAAATTTAAAAAGAAAAACTATTGTAAATTTGTATTTACTATCAAAGCCCTCGTTTTAATTTGTAAGATGTACATTTATTCTTATAGAATTAAATGACACAATAAATGGTCTAAATTGTATTATAATTAATTTTTTAAAATTATAATTTTATTTATTGATAATTTTATTCATTGATATCTTTTACAATTCAATAATTTTACAATCATATAATGCTATTTTTATTTATTGATATATTATTTTAAATAACATTAAAATTTATTTAAAAATAAAGAAAAAATGATAAACAAAAATGATTTCACAACTTAAAAAAAAGCTAGTAATAAGTAAAAAATATATTGATTTGTGATGATTACAAAATAAATCGTAGATTGATTTTGTTAAAATTATTAGATAACAAATTATAAGGGTGACTGTTAGATCAATTGATTTATATAATAATAATAATAACAATAATATATTGTGAATTGATTTATGTATTTAGTAGTATTTTGAGTTGATATTATCACCTAAAAATAAATTAAAATATATGAAAAACAATAATTCTTAAAAGTATTTTAATTTTAAGTGTTGTTGTAATTTTTTTGGTGATACATTCTTATTCAAATAAAGATTTATTCTTAGAATATTTCATGATTTTATAAATACAAATAAAAAGATAATTATTAATTTAAAATAAATAGTGTAGACTGATTTACCTCAACCGTTACCTTCAATCAATAAGCAATGCTTTGACACATGGAATAATGTGGTTGGTTGTATGCCATGAAGTCAAATTAAAATAAAAAGCGTAAATAAATAATAAAAAAATTACAAAATTTTCCTTCACATTATTATTAATATATCCTTTTCTTTTCTCCGTGTGTCTCTCTCTGAGGAAAAAAAAAGGGCTAACAAAAAGACTCTCTCGTCTTTCATCTGCACACCATCGTCGTTTAATCCCAATCGCTTTGTCGTTTTACTCTCTAAATCGGAAGTTACCACCCGCCGCGGACGTCCCGGCGAATCTCTCCGCCGCCGCTCCATCATTCGAATCTCGCTCGCGATTCCTCCAACACCAATCGATTCCCTTCTTCTTTTTCTTTTGTTTCTTTTCCTTTGATATTCGAAGACGGCGATTCCGTTTCCGGCGTGTCCTTATCGGAGGAGGAGTGCGCACGATTATTAACCTGCGCACTGTCGCTCGTCGCGGTTCCTTCCGCTCGAACCAAATTGCCGGAACTCCCTTCCGCTCTACCAGGTGGAAAGGTGAGAGTCGCTTGCTCTTGCTTGCATCATCGACGAATGGATTCGGTCATTGCATAGTGATTGGGTTTCGGAATAAGGGTTCCGATTTCGGATTTAGGTAGTTTTTTGTTTGCGAGGTCACGTTCTCCCAGCCTTAAGGGTTTTAGCGACGAGCTTCGTGGAGTTTGCTTCTCGATCCGTTGCTTTCTCCCTTTCGATTCGGTTATACCGTTTCCGTTTGGAGATTAACTTGTTTTTGATTTAGCGATGATCATTTTGTGCATTGAAGGGTGTTGAAATTCGATTCTGGCTAAATACGAGTCTTAACGGTATTCAGTTTTGACCGTTACACTAGACACTCGTTTTGAAGCAGTGCTTTCACTCCTTGATCAATGTGGTTCGTCCGCGAACTTAGAATAATACATATATGACTGTTTTTAACCTAGAATTTGAAGTTTGAATCGAATTTACCTCATCTTGGTCAAGTTCCACTTGAATTCAACCCGAAACGAGGTTTTCTTTTTCATTTCTATTTGCCCATTACTTGATTGCCAGAAAATCTTTGGAACTAATAATATGTGAATTTTTAACTCACTAATTAACGAGCGGTCTGTGAAGGACTTGCAACTCTATGGAGTCACCACTGGATGAACCCCTGAACCTAATTTGACTACTTAAGAGCTAAGCATGCTTGGTGGTTCTATCAGCATGTATTTGTAAAAGTCTTTCAGAAGATGTAAACTGGTCCTACTATTTTCCTCTACGTCCTTTTTATCATGCTGGGTTGTTGTAATACGGGTTTTCTATTTTGTTATTTAATTCAACTTGCATTCTTCAGTATTATATTTACATTATGTCTGCGCCAACCATCATTAGGTTCCTTCTGACCATAAATCGTTTTCTCTGTTGTTCAGGTTTTGTGGAGTCAGAAGATAACTGAAGGAGCACGTGATATTCTTTTTTTATTATGATTAATCACACTTACAGTAAGGAGACAGGAGTAAAGATAATTGTAGGTTAGTCATATGTTATAGGATGGCTTTCTTCAGGAACTTTACAAATGATACAGTCTCACATGGTGTCATGGAAGATAAAAGCCAAGGACAGAATGCAAATAGAACTCATAGATCAGTAGGTAATGAGTGTATTGATGCAACTTCTAGCGAGAAAGAATTTGATATGAACATGGAGGCACAGTATGAGAGTGAAGGTGAACCAAATGGTTCCGGGAGACTGCAAACTGAGGCAACAATGGATGACGAAGATGCTGTGAAAGACTCAAACTTGCAGACTGCTGGTAGTAAAACAGCTACTATGGGAAGGTGGGGTTCAACTTTTTGGAAGGACTGTGGGCAAATGGGCCCTCAAAATGGTTCTGAATCTGGGCAGGAATCAAAAAGTGGTTCAGATTATAGAAATGCTGATGGGTCTGAAGATAATTCATTGGATGGAAGAGCAGAAAGATTAGACTCAGATGATGATGATGGACAAAAGGAGGCAGGAAAAGGTCCCAGAGGTCTCTCAGATGTTCCTGCAGAAGAGATGCTGTCGGATGAGTATTATGAGCAGGATGGGGAAGAGCAAAGTGATTCACTGCATTACCGGGGTATGAAAAAGCCATCTGAATCAAATTCATGGCCACAACGGATGTCAACCACTGCAAATAGAACTTTGCATAGGAATTCAAGGTTTTCAGACGATGCTGAAGAAGATGACTATGATGATGGAGATAATGATAACGATGGTGATGACGCTGATTATGAAGAAGAGGATGAAGCAGATGGTGTGTTAAACATTCTCTTGAGTGTGGAATACTGTTTCAAATTAGCCAATATATGGCTCTTGTTATCTAGTTCTAATTTGTGATGAACTTCTGTGATTTTTTTAATTTTAACATCTTGCAGAAGATGACCCTGATGATGCAGACTTTGAGCCTGCCACAATTGGTCATGCTGGAAATAAGGTAATTTATGTGCGCTTGTTGTTGCAATTTATGTAGTCAGGGGTTGCATAAGTCTATTAGAAGCTAAATTTTTCTTTACTCTTAGTTTTGAAGTTAATGTGTCTGGTGGATGATTCTGAATATCAAATGCTTTAACTGTTACACAGGATAAAGATTGGGAAGGTGAAGGCTCGGATGAAGATGATGACAGTGATGAAAATATAGTTGTCTCAGATGACGATGAGTCTTTCTATGCAAAACGGCCTAAAGGAAGGCAACGAGGTAAGATTGGACAAAGCATAAAATCTACCAGAGATCGCAAAGCGTATGCTCCATCTGGTCGGCAAAGAAGACTTAAATCATCTTTTGAGGACAATGAGTCAACAACTGAGGATTCTGACAATGACAGTGATGAGGATTTCAAAAGCTCAAAAAAGCGGGGTGTTCATGCTCGCAAAAATAATGGTCGTTCTTCTTCAGTAACAGGTCTTTCTATGCGCAACAGTGAGGTTCGGACATCTAGTAGGACTGTTAGGAAGGTATCATATGTGGAAAGTGAAGAAAGTGAAGAAGTCGATGAAGGGAAAAAGAAAAAATCCCAAAAGGTACAATCTTTACTATACGCATCTGAGCATGATTTTTATCTCCTTCTTTTGGGGTGTCTGTAGTTTGGTGTAAATGTCTTGTGGTTTATTTATCTACTAAAATTCCGTAAATGTTGATTGTAATATATGTAAGACTCAAATAATCATGTCACTTCGTATAATGTAAATTCCAAGGGCTGTTTTACTTGCATAGTAAATGACTGCTAGACACATTTTTTCTTATTTGAGTAAATAATTTTGGCAGGGTATTCTGAGGAAGTTGTGGGTTTATTTAACAAGGATATGTTTTACATATATTTGACGACAAAACAAGATTTATTAGAAAGAAGACATGGAAATCACATCTCCTTTGAAACAACCATTAGTAGATCTGAGTAATCTATAGAGGAGCCAAAAGCACAATCCTAAATGAAATTAATCTGCAAAGTAGTGAAATACCACTAAAGTTGCAGTGTACATCAGTACATGAATGGGTTGCATAACCTGTACAGTCCTGCAGAATTTTCTCTTACTTTTAACCTTTCTCATTTTGAACCTGACCAAATAAAACTGTTCCAAATTAGGAAAGACCAACAACAACAAAGCCTTATTCACTAGGCGAGTTTGGCTAGAAATAGATACATAAACAACTAAAAAAAATTATCCCAATAATTTTCGTATCTGTTACTAGTATCTTCTGTGCTTCTAAGATGTTTGTTTTATCATTTTGGAGGGCGGGTGGATGTGGCATTGCATGATTTCTTGTTCAGATTAATATGTTTTGTAGGAAGTTGAAGGTCTGATTGATTCTTGTTGAAATCAGAAAATAATGTATTTCTATTCCTCAGTTTCAGTGTGATATGGAGTAAAGTTAGGAAATGGAATTACATGTGTGATGAACTGGAGATTATGAATTTATCTATTATTTTTCTGTTTCTTTTAATTTTCATTATTTTTAGAATGAAATATTGTGCATAAGAGGTAGGATTATTTTATAAGGTGTTTTACTAAGGCGAATTGGTGCAAATCCAATGCTTGTTTTAACTTGGCATTTAGAAAAAAAATTGAGAATTTTTTAGGGATATAGGTAAGGAAGTGACATTTTTAAGTGGGGATTTGGAGAATGTATACTGGCTTGAAATATTGTGCATAAGAGGTAGGATTATTAAATTTATAGGGTGTTTTACTAAGAAGAATTGGTTCAAACCCTGGGCTTGTTTTAATGTGGCATTCAGACAAATTGATGATTTTTTAAGGATATAGGTAAGGAAGTGAAATTTTTAAGTGGGAAATCAGAGAATGAATACTGGTTTGAAGAAAGCTTGTGAATTTGAATATTTTGTCTAAATAGAGTGGTATACAACCACTTCCTTGGTGGAAGATCATTGGTGTTTGTTAGTAATTTGTGTCAGCTGTTTTATTCCTTACATTTGGTGTGGTGGTTGTGGAGAGACCTCAGGTATGAGGTTTTCCGATTGCTTGACAGGATTTATTCCCAAGTGGCAAGATGGTAATTTCAGTAGCATTTGTTTTGACATTTGAGATTTCTCCAAGCTCTCCTTTTCAAGGATAATAGTTTTGTTTGAGTACAGCATAGAAATATGCTGGATCTGTGTGATTTAATCTAGAAATGAGGATTTTGTAATCTAATAACATTTTTATTTATATAGGAAAGGCTTGTTTGTGGGGATTTTATTTAGTTTTGTTATTATGATGCATCCTATTGACTTAACATGTGCTTATATTATGTGATTCTTTGTGTTCTTCAGGAAGAAATTGATGAGGAAGATAGTGACTCCATTGAAAAGGTGCTTTGGCATCAACCAAAGGGCACAGCTGAAGATGCCGAAAGGAATAACCGATCAACAGAGCCTGTTTTAATGAGTCACTTGTTTGATTCGGAAATTGATTGGAATGAGATGGAATTTTTGATAAAATGGAAAGGGCAATCACATTTGCACTGTCAATGGAAATCTTTTGCGGAGCTGCAAAACGTATGATATTTACTGTTAATGTTTATTATGAATTATAATAATTATGCTGTCACTACTTTCTTTCTGTCTCTGTTTTTATCACAATAAACCTGCTTTCTATCGTTTGGTTATTTTAGTCTTCCATGCATTTTTTAGTTTTTTATTTTTATTTTTTATTTTTTTATTTCTTTCTGGCTGAAATGTAAATCCTGTCTATACGAGAGATTGCAGCTCAGTGGTTTTAAGAAGGTTTTGAATTATACAAAGAAAATAATGGAAGACATGAGGTATAGGAGGTCAATCTCAAGAGAGGAGGTAAATATTTTAGTTCAGCCAGTCAATTTAAATGCTCTGATTCATTTAATAGGGCTGCAGGATATAATTACTGCAGAACTGGAAATTTATTTGGAGTAAATGGTTTATCTGTTAACGAACTTTGATATTATTTGTGTTTTTCAATATTTTTTTCTTTGTCTGATCCTTTATGCAGATTGAGGTCAATGATGTTAGTAAGGAGATGGATTTAGATATTATAAAACAGAACAGTCAGGTTGGCTTTCATTAAGTGCAATATTTTCATTACTCTGTTCTTGTTTGTGTGTTGTATTGTTAATTGAATTGTTATTGTATTTTTAGGTGGAAAGGATAATTGCAGATAGAATCAGCAAAGATAATTCTGGCGATGTTATTCCAGAATACTTGGTCAAGTGGCACGGACTATCTTATGCTGAAGCGACTTGGTAGATTTCTCTAAAAATTTAGCAATGGTGTACTTTATTTTTTATTGATTTTTTATGAATTGTTTTGCTTCATGTTAGAAGCAGGGTGGATTGATCTAGATGAATTGTTGTACACTGCTTTAAACTTTTAGATCTTATAGACATTGTTTTTAACTGTTAATAGACATCTATTGTTTTATTGATACTATGTAAATTGTCACTCTTAATGTACTCTAGGGAAAAGGACACTGATATTGCTTTTGCCCAAAATGCTATTGACGAGTATAAGGTAAGTCTCCTTTTCACTCTATTCCCGTTACAATATTAGTTTTGAAAAGTTCATTACTTGGGTTTAGTAATTCTTGTGGAAGTTATCATCCAACTATCTGTCTTGTATTTGGGCTTGTGCAAATTACGATGGCATGGCTAAAGAGAGATTTTTTGTTGAACGTGAGTATACCTGTAGTTTAGGTATGATACAAAATGGATACCAGGACTTGATTGATTTACAAAAATGGGATAGTATGTGGCAGGGATACAACTAAGTGAACAATTAGACGTTCTTGGTGTTTTTTCATGCCTTGGATATCGGATTTGACTGTTTGCTTTTTTTTATTTTTATGGTCTTGTCATTTGCCATTACTGAGCCAAGTTAAACTATCTTAGCCTGGCAGTGTCCAAAATAAGGAGCTTCAGAAATACAGGGAACATTAACTGTACTACTAGACAACATTTGTATATGCTGGTTTTGCTCAAGTGTCCATGCTTCTTTATATTGACCACTTAATGGCACGTCATCTTGAAATGAATAGATAATTTGGTTAAAACATAGGATACCGTAGCAAAATTTAGTTGGATTTGGATCACTATAGATGTTCCCTTTTTTTTCATTTGATTGAAACTTTCCGTTTTCCTTTTTTGACCTCTGATGTTGGATTTTCCTTTTAATGTTCCTGTCGAATGTGCATTTGTGCCTTCAGTTGGATTAAACTTGTGGTTTTTTGCATGCTTGAGTTTTAGACTTGCAGTAGCCTTAGGAGTTTCACATATCAACCCACTAGAAACAGGACTAGGCTTTGTTGTTGCATTTATGTTTATAAGTGCTGGGTAATGCATGCACGTGGATGAGATTTATATACACTGTTATATGATAATTTGGACACTATCTGTTTATCTTACTAAAACTTTTCTGTTCTGGCATAAACAGGCTCGTGAGGCTGCTATGGCAGCAGTTCAAGGAAAGATGGTGGATTCTCAGCGTAAGAAAAGTAAAGGTTGGTAGACTCAATAAAATTCAGAAGTTTTCCACAAATTCTGTGTATGCACTTGACATGGTTGCTGGTGTGGAAGATTTATGTTATTGTCATTTATCCACCATTATTTTCTATGTTCTAGGCATTTGTAATTTAAATTGCAAATCAAAAGACCTACAATATTTTGAACAATTTTACCAATTTGTCCAGTGTTCCAGAAGTGAATGACAGTTTTGGTAATATCACTAGGAGCTTGTCAGTCTTGGTTTGCTTAATTCTATTTAGTAGAATGTCTTTTCTATTAAACATGGTTGTGAGGAAAATTATTACTTTTTTGGTTTTTCTTCTACTTAGTATATTATTGGCATACTTTTAAATATGCAAAACCTCATTTTTTACTTGTTTACGTTTAGATAAACTGTTTAGTCAGGAAAATTCCCAAGATATAGGTCTAATTTTTTTTTTACTGTTTTATGTGTCACCATTTATTTTACATATATTCTTAATATGTAATTTTAACATTATATTATATTTGCTTAGTGAATTTAACTGATTTTTTTCCCATTTTTTTTTTCTGTTTCTGGGCAAAACTTATATGGTGTCTGTAGTTTTAACAATAATCAGAAGATCTTTAACAATGGTGCACTTTATCACTACTTAGGCTTAAATTAGAGAAAGTTGGTTAAAGGGGGTTATTTGATTGTTTACCTTTTTTTTTGTATTTCTTTACTTCTGAAGCCTATTTCCTTTTATTAGTTCTTTGGTTATTTTAATGCCATACGTAGATGTTTTTTTTCATTATGACATTACAGAATAACATATGCTATATTATCTATGTAAATTCTGATTTTAATATTTGGTTCTGATGCTTAGCAAGTTTGCGGAAGCTTGAGGAACAACCTGAGTGGTTGAAGGGTGGAAAGCTCCGTGATTATCAACTTGAGGGTCTGAATTTTCTTGTTAACAGGTATGCATGCTTGTATTTGTTTGTCTCTCACGTTTTGTTTTAAATTTTTGATGTTCTAAATCTGTCTCTTGCATTTTGCAGTTGGAGAAATGATACAAATGTCATTTTAGCTGATGAAATGGGCCTTGGAAAAACTGTTCAGTCAGTCTCGATGCTTGGTTTTCTACAGGTGTAATATCAGTTGTCTATTTGATTACAATTGCCTTTGCAATTTAATAATACATGCTTTTTTGTTCCTTACACAGAATGCCCAGCAAATCCATGGTCCTTTTCTTGTAGTTGTCCCGCTCTCCACTCTATCAAATTGGGCCAAAGAATTCAGGAAGTGGCTTCCTGATATGAATATTATCATATATGTTGGTACTCGAGCTAGTCGAGAGGTGAGTCATATTGGTTCATGTGCAAATGAAGCTCTAAAATCTGTTGATATGTAGTACATTTTCAGCGGATTGTCTTACTAGATTGCAGATATGTATGCTGAGTGAGATAAATGCAGGATGTAGTCCGTAATTAGTTACTGCATTAATGCTTAAAATGTTAACCCAGCTTATATGCACAGCATCTCTATGTTTTTTTTATGCTGATGGTAACAGGGTTCTTCTCCATTGTTCAAGAACATGTATTGTACCATACAATTAGGTGAATAATTGAATTATTAAAGTATGTAGGGGGGGGGGGGGGTTTAGTTTGAGGTTGTTCTGTGGAAAGCTCTAACTGAATTTTATTTGCTTGTTTAGCTGTGATGATTTTATAATGGTAGAGGGTGTGGGTAATACTTGTTTGGAACGTAGTTGTCATTTTTGGTAATAGAGCGGAGTGTCCTACCCCATAATTGGTATAGCGGGATGACTTCTGTTCTAATCCTAGTCACCATTAATAATAACTCAGTACTTGAACAGATATAAAAGTCAAGGAAACAAAGTTTTCATGGCCTTGATTCTGCTAGGCGGAATATAGAAGTGTAAAATCAAAGAATTCATATTGCTGCAGCCAGTGATGAAGGAGAAAATGGAAGAAGGAAAGACAACAGGGAAAACGAAGAAAGGGGGCATAAGATCAAAGAAAGGGGATCATAATATATATATATATATATATATATATATATATATATATATATAGGCTATAAAGGTTGAGACTTCATTTTCAAAATAAAGGAAAAATGAAGAAAGGATGAGAATATTAAAAGAAGAAAAAGTGATTTTGGCTGGTTGCTGGAAAATGAAGATCACTGGCGAAGAAAGGAAGAAGGTGGAATTGTTGGTTGGGCAGTTGGGGAATAGGAGTTGTGCTTGCGTTCTGTTGGGAGAGAGCACTAACTAAAGCTAAAATATAAGAACTATAAAATTCAAAATTACCCTCACTAAATGAAATAGCAAGGGCATTTTTTGGGGTTTCCTCTGAATTGCCGATTGTGAACCCTAAACCACTCCAGAAGTGCAATCATACCACTCCACTCTGATGGGAGAGCGGCTGCGATGGCCATGATTTCAAAGTGACTTAATGATGTCACTGGCGTGCTATATTGTCTCCATGATGACTATTGACGTCCTAGGTTTGTAATATGGACATTAATTCATGGTTGCCCTTGCCCTTTTTCTTCATCTTTGTTATTGTGATTGTTATGAGTTGTTGTCAACTGTGATGATGACTATATTCGTATTTCATTATTATAACTGTTTTTAATGTTGAACCACCTTTGCTCTTGATGGATATAGAAGTTTTTCTCATGGTCCTTTTCAATTTTTAGGTGTATGTTCATGGTTAACTTTGTTCAGGAATTGTTATTTTTTCAATTTTGTTAGGCACATTGTATTTTGTGTCTTGCATATATTGAAATTACAACTTTGTTTCGTGGAACATATGCTTAAGAAATAGAGATCTTTATGTCTAATTATGAGCAATTAATGGTTGTGATTTTGCTAAAGCTGTCAAGCTTTTTTAATTACTTCTTTCAATGCTTAAACATGTGTTGAGAAACCATGCATCCATTTTTTAGCACCTTTTTGCTTGTCTTTGTTTTGCTCGGTTATTTCTTGCGAAGCTGAATGAATACATAGTGTATGTGGTTTTGATAGTTTTATTTCAATTAAAATTAACTATTTTAAAAAGCCTAGACTCGAATAGTTCTGTATGGTATGCTACCTGCAACGGTGTAACACTCAATGAATGTTGATAACTTCAATCTCTTAATTTTATTTATTTTACATATGGTTTTTTCCTGTTTTACATTTGTGACAGGTTTGTCAACTGTATGAATTTTATAATGAAAAAAGACCAGGGAAGCCAATAAAATTCAATGCACTTTTGACGACATATGAAGTAGTTTTGAAGGATAAGGCTGTTCTGTCCAAAATCAAATGGAGTTACCTGATGGTGGATGAGGCTCATAGGCTAAAAAATAGTGAGGCACAGTTGTATACGACACTTTCAGTATGTAACATTTCTCTTATTTTATTTTTGTGCAATTATTTATGATAGAGTTTTAATTTTTATGGTTTGTTTTTATGCTAATCTCCTAGGAATTTAGCACCAAGAACAAGTTGCTTATCACTGGTACTCCTCTACAGAACAGTGTGGAAGAACTATGGTATCATTAACATTTCCGTTCATATTTGACTTGTGAAAAAATAAACTTGTATCTTTTGTGGATATGTTGGATTTCTTAATATTATTGCATGGACAAGTGCTAATAAATTTTATCATCGAAGATTCCTCCTATCTATTGGTGAAGATGCCCAAGAAATTGTTGTAAGGATATACTTAGGTGCTCGATGCATGATGTAGTGAATGATATGTATATCATTGATGTTAACCATTTTAAGTACATTTTACAACATTATGTTCCCCCAGTCTTTATGGTGCTTCTTGTCTTGTTTTTTTTCTGTCATTAACGTATAATTAGTATGTATATGCATTCTCACAAATACATATTTTTGGGAGACATCCCTGATTGATTGTTTCTTTTCACATAGAATTCTTGGATGTGTGCATAACATGTCCAATAAATTGATTTCTATTTAGGTTATGTGTATGTTGTCTGTTATTTTATTTGCTTTGTTTTTCCTGGTTTGTTTGACAATTCCCTAACCCCATCCTTCCCCCCTGTTTTGTAGGGCCTTGCTTCATTTCCTTGATCCTGATAAGTTCAGGAGCAAAGATGAATTTGTTCAAAACTATAAGAATCTGAGTTCTTTTAATGAAAATGAGGTATAAGTTTTTATTGATACCCTCTGCTTTTTTCTCTACTAATTGATTTTTTTTTTCTGAACTGTAAGTTGAAGTGCATACATTATTTTTTGTTAGCTTGCAAATCTTCACACAGAACTGAGGCCTCACATACTTCGAAGAGTTATCAAAGATGTGGAGAAATCATTACCTCCCAAAATTGAGCGTATCCTTCGGGTTGAAATGTCTCCTCTTCAGAAACAGTAAGTGCAATTTTAGGTTCTGAAGTATTTTTCTTTTGAAAAAATGATGCTCTTGTAAGTTCACTTTCTTAATTCCTGTTAATGTATTCCATCATGTAGGTATTATAAGTGGATTTTGGAACGTAATTTTCACAATTTGAACAAAGGAGTTCGTGGGAATCAGGTTAAATTTCTATTGTGTTCCTAACAGTCAGTTTTCATAATTACATGGATTGCAAGTTTCCTTCATCATGATTGTTGAAATAGAAATGCCAATAATTGGCTATGAAACTTGGTTTCTTCCCACCTTGCAAACTAAACTTCTTTGTTTGTCAAGAGTAGGAAGCCAGAGATAGTGTGGTTTGTTGTTGGTATTTAAGACTTAATTATTTTTTATTTAGGGGAAAAAATACATTGAGGTAAATTTATGTGCATATCATGAAGCAGAGTTGCATTTCTTTTTCGATTTTGGTGTGATATTAAATTAGAGGGAGAAGATATTAATAGGAAATGTTGCGTCTGTTGAATATCACCTGGACTGACAATTTTGAGAAGTTTGATTTCATAATGTATATTTCTATGTCTTTTGAGTTTTCTTTCAAAAGATGATCACTAATAATTTTGTGCTAATTTTCAGGTTTCTCTTCTAAATATTGTGGTGGAATTAAAGAAGTGCTGCAACCATCCCTTCTTGTTTGAAAGTGCTGATCATGGCTATGGTGGGGACTCAGGGAGTAGTGATAACAGTAAACTAGAGAGAATTGTTTTTAGCAGCGGCAAGCTTGTCATACTTGATAAGCTGCTTGTTAGATTGCATGAAACCAAGCATCGGGTTTTGATTTTCTCTCAGGTTTGTTCTTGAAAATTAAAACTGATATACTGAATGTGCTTCTTAGTGTTTCTTAGTATAATTGGAAGCTTTTAGCTCAAAAATATTTCATCATACTTTTTCTTGAGTAGTGTTGTTTCTTGTTTTAACTCATCCTTGTACATGTTTCTATTTAGGGTTACTTATAGCCTTTAAAAATGAAGTTTACTTTTTGGTTGGTTTAAATACTATTTACTTGATGGTAATGTGTTCTTTGGTTCTTTTAAATATTATTCACTTAAATTTATGAATTTTAGTAGACTAGATAATGTAAACTCAGTTTTTGATCTCTTGGTGTTATTAGGCATACTCATTTAGCTGGTATTGTTAGCATATGGTCATATTTCAATTTTCAACAACCCGAACCTCCCAACTAATTGACAAGATGTAATAATAGATATTATGGTTCTTCCCAGTCACCAGATACCCATTAAATATGGTCAGGCTTGGCCTGAGCATGTGTTAGGTACTTTCTTTTTGTTTGATGAAGTATGGGTTTTTGGAGATGAAGATTGAAAAGTAGTGTGGAAAACATTCTAAAACAGCCCAGTGATTTTGTACAATAATTAAAGAAAACAGAAACGAAGTTTTGATCAGTATTTTCCTTTAAGATCTCAAATCCCTTTAAGAATCTATGAACTGAAACAAAAAATTCGTTTAATTGATTAGGAAAAAACACTGCTCATGAAAATACTAATTGATCTTTACTGATTTCTGGTTAACAAAGATGATTGCTGATCTCTTTGAAGTCTTAAATCTTTCGCTATTGATTTAGGACTGTGCTTATTGTACAAAGTTCATAAACAGGTGGATGTTAAGATCATAAATAGCTTATTGATGTTGCTTGTGTAAGCATCCTAGTCTGCTTTGATTTTTGTTTGATTGTAGTATGCTGTAAGGATTAGTTTATGATATACTAACTTGTCAGAGGTGTATTGCAGATGGTTAGGATGTTGGATATACTGGGAGAATATATGTCACTTCGAGGATTTCAATTTCAGAGGCTTGATGGCAGTACAAAAGCTGAGCTGCGACAGCAGGCAATGGATCATTTCAATGCACCTGGTAGTGATGATTTTTGCTTTCTTCTTTCAACACGGGCAGGAGGTTTGGGTATCAACCTTGCCACAGCCGACACTGTTATAATATTTGATTCTGATTGGAATCCTCAAAATGACCTGCAGGTATTATGCTGATTTAATTTTACTATTAAGCAACAGAATATTTGGTACTTACTGTCACTTCTATGTTTTTAGGCAATGAGTAGAGCTCATAGAATTGGGCAACAAGAAGTTGTTAACATATATAGATTTGTGACAAGTAAAAGTGTTGAGGAAGATATTCTGGAACGTGCTAAGAAGAAAATGGTATGTTATAAGTCACTGGATATCCAGTGACTGTTTTTGTTTCATCCCTTTCTCTCTCTAACTTTGGCGTCTTATATTTTGTATGTATGTTATATGTGTATATATTCTAGAATGTTCGTAATAGACCTTCAATGTCTTAATGACTTGGCTTGAGGTCAATAATTTCTTGTCCTTTTTCATGTGAGTATGTTCCATAGGTTCTGGATCACTTGGTGATTCAAAAATTGAATGCAGAGGGTAGATTGGAGAAGAAAGAAGCCAAAAAAGGAGGCAGTTATTTTGACAAAGTAAGGACATTAGTTTACTTTCATCATACTATATCACGTTTTTGTAGATACTAAAACTCGATTTAGGTTCTGCATACTTTACTTTTTTTACTTAATTGCACAATTACTATACCAATAATTTGCTTCTGAAATGACAGAATGAGCTGTCTGCAATCTTACGATTTGGAGCTGAGGAGCTTTTTAAGGAAGAAAGAAATGATGAAGAAAGCAAGAAACGACTCTTAAGTATGGATATAGATGAAATTCTTGAAAGAGCAGAGAAGGTTGAAGAGAAGGAAGCTGATGGGGAACAGGGAAATGAGTTATTAAGTGCCTTTAAGGTAAGATTGTGCAGATTACCATGAATTTTGTTGTTTATTTTTTTAATCTGCTATTTTGGTAATGTTATTTTTATTTTGGGTTGGCTAAGATATAGTTTTGGATATGATGAGGAAATGCTAATAATTCTCTTTACCTTTTAAATTGTAGGTTGCCAATTTTTGCAATGATGAAGATGATGGGAGTTTCTGGAGCCGATGGATCAAACCTGATTCTGTGTTCCAAGCAGAGGTTTGAACCTGTACTTTATAGATATATTCTTAAATAATTTTCTCTAATGCTGTTGAGTTTCTAAGAATTATGTGTATGTAATGTCTGTTTTAATTGATGCTTTACCTGGCTTATCTTGGTTCTTTTAGGAAGCTCTTGCTCCTCGTTCTGCTAGAAATATAAAAAGCTATGCAGAAGTTGATCCATCTGAAAAAACTAATAAAAGAAAAAAGAAGGAACCTGAACCACCTGAACGAGTTCAGAAACGTCGGAAACCAGATTATTCTGCTCCTGCAGTACCGATGATTGAAGGAGCATGTGTTCAAGTGAGAAGTTGGTCATATGGCAATTTATCTAAAAGAGACGCTCTTCGATTTTCTCGTTCTGTAAGATTCTATTACTTCTAATGATTTTTTTTTTGTTATCTTCCTATACTGGAAACTTACTAAGCGTTTCCTAGATCAGTATATTGATAGTCTTCATCCCAACCATTCTCATGCTATTTCTCACTTCCGTTCCTGAAAAGTTTAGCTAAATAGGTGATATAGGATCTGTATTTGAACTTTTACTTGTAGTTGGGCAGAAATAAAACAGAGTAGTTAAACATTCATATTGTACTTAGTCTATTATATAGGGTAAATTTTTGGTAAATTTTTCATTTATACATGGACGAATGAAGCCATAAGCTTGAGGTCGCACCAAATTACTAACCGATTTTAAACTTTCTTTTTAACCAATTACAATTTAATATCAAATTATAATTTGTTTCCACATGACTAAAGCAATTAATATTTTTGCATTCTTCAACAACTGTATAAAGCCTAATATGGGCATTTGTGTGCACATTATGGTCTTTGGCTAAGCTTGACTTACTCTAAAGCTGGCACAAAGTGGATATCATGTGGCCTGGAAAAGTGTTTGCTTTATGAAATTTCTCTTTTTTGTTTTAGAAATGACATACTTCTTTTATGGTTTTTTATTTTCTGTTGAAGTAGGGAGTGATCTACTCCTTGCCAGAATCTAATCTCTTCCTTGCTCCTTTTGTTGGATGAAGTTAATTGTTGTACTTCACTTTTGGTCCTAATAGTAAATGGGTGTGTAAACTTTGCATTTTCATCTCTTTTGAGTTCATGTATGACCTATTCTTTTTATTTTTGTTCTTTGGACTTTTCTACTATTATGCCTTGTCAGTTTGTGTGTGGTGTTTGTGCAATGGGTCTTATGTATGCTTCATTTTGTTATTCTATTTGGTAGTAAATAATTTTCTTTACCAGGTTATGAAATATGGCAATGAGAGCCAAATTGACTTAATTGCTGCCGAGGTGGGTGGTGCTGTTGGTGCGGCTCCAACTGGAGCACAGGTTGAACTTTTCAATGCTTTTATTGATGGCTGTACAGAGGCAGTGGAACTTGGAAATTTAGATGTGAAGGTTGGTATAACATTAAGTTCCCTAGAATATGGGATGAAATGGTTATTAGTATTCTTTTTTCCTTATAATCCTTAGAAGCTTTTCACATTTAATATTGCATCCAGGGGCCTCTGCTGGATTTTTTTGGTGTCCCTGTGAAGGCAAATGATCTACTTACCCGTGTCCAACAACTTCAACTTCTGGCAAAGCGCATTGATCGATATGATGATCCTATTGCACAATTTCGTGTTCTGTCATATCTCAAACCATCAAACTGGTCCAAAGGTTGTGGATGGAATCAAAGTAGGTTTATCCTCTTGTACAGTTTGTGTTTATATATTCCTTTTACTTAATTTCTGCTTTGCTAATTTTATTTTACTTTTTTACAGTTGATGATGCTAGATTGCTTCTTGGAATATATTTCCATGGTTTTGGTAATTGGGAAAAGATAAGATTAGATGAAAGACTTGGCCTCACGAAAAAAATTGCACCAGTAGAACTTCAACATCATGAAACTTTCTTACCACGAGCTCCAAATTTAAAAGACCGTGCTAATGCCCTTTTGGAGCAAGTATGCAATTACTTAAATTTTAATTTCATTATGCCTTTTGTTTCTTCTGTATTTACAATTTACAATTCTACTAATGGATCTTTAATCCCTTCTTTTTTCTTTGTTTTTTTTTAATGCTTTTACATGCTACCTATTCTTCTACAATTTGTTAATTAGCCTTCATGAGTTTGTTTGGTATTGAATGCTACACACTTCTATCCCCAATTACCAAGGTTTTTACTAGCAAGAAGAGAAGAGTTGGAGAAGTTACCGGTGGTAGTTGGGTGGTCATAATGTGAACTGAGGGTAACATACATGCTTATAGTCTGTAGCATAACAAGATATTGAGTTGACAGAGTTATGGGAGAAGGTAGTTTTGTTAAGTGAATGAACAAGGGTGTCATCTCAGACTGATGTAAATAGTAGATTTATGAATTGTTGGCTTTATTTGTTTCATTTTTGTAAATTCCTCTGGGACTTGGAATTCTACACCAATGATTGTCCTTCACCTGATTTTCATTTTAGACTTACATTCACGATGTCCATATTTCTATGGCATGCTGTGTGACGTATGTTGGCATCTTTTTTAACACTAATTTTGTGTATTCTAGTAGTTTAAGATTATTTGAATTTTGAAGTAATGCCCTGATCCTTTTCATGTTCATGCTAAAATCCCCCCTAGAGCAATTTAAGATCTACTTCGTACTAATTTTATTTTATTTTAACTCTGGGACCCTTATTTGTTGAATCTATTTTCACTATTTGTCCCTTACCATGGTGTCTTGATTTTTTTTGTGTAGGAACTTGCTGTTCTTGGTGTGAAAAATGCCAATAGCAAAGTCGGACGGAAGCCTTCAAAGAAAGAGCGAGATAATATCATCTCATTGGTACGTGGGCAGGAGAAAAAGAAAAAATCAGGTTCTGTTAATGTCCAAATGAGAAAGGAAAGATTTCAAAAACCCCAGAAGGTTGAATCTATAGTAAAGGAAGAGGGTGAAATGTCTGACAACGAGGAAGTATATGAACAGTTTAAGGAGGTGAAATGGATGGAATGGTGTCAAGATGTAATGGTCGAAGAAATGAAGACTTTGAAACGTCTTCACAGGTTGCAGCAAACTAGTGCCAATCTTCCCAAGGAGAAGGTATGTCTTTTGGCTTTTGTCCTTGTAGTTTGTCTCTTCTTTTTCATGGTTGCATTATTTATATTCCTCCGTGCTCAGGTGCTTTCAAAAATACGCAACTATTTGCAACTTCTCGGGCGAAGGATAGATCAAATTGTGTTGGAACATGAAGAGGAGCCCTATAAGCAAGATAGTAAGTTTTCATTCCACTTGGGAAGGTTTCTGCTTTGTTTGTGTATGGAATTCTTTTTGTTTTTGTTGTTTGGCTCACATTTTCTTAAAAGGATATGTCAACATTTGTTTTGGTTAATCATTTTTAGGATTCTCTTGTCTCTAGTTCATATTGATTTATTTTGTTTGCTTATTTACAGGAATGACTGTGCGATTGTGGAAATACGTCTCCACTTTTTCCCATCTTTCAGGGGAAAGGCTTCATCAAATATATTCCAAACTTAGACAGGAGCAAGATGAGGCAGGTGTTGGCCCTTCTCACGGCAATGGATCGGTATCTGCTTCATTTACCAGAAATGGAAACCCATTCCGTCGGCATATGGAGAGGCAAAGAGGATTAAAAAATATGAGTACCTATCAAACGCCAGAACCAGTTGATAATAGTGGGAAATCTGAGGCATGGAAACGAAGAAGAAGAGCTGAAAGTGATAATCAATTCCAGGGTCAGCCGCCACCTCAAAGGACCGTAAGTAATGGACTCAGGATTACTGATCCTAACTCACTTGGGATCCTTGGTGCCGGTCCCTCGGATAAACGCTTTGCTAATGAGAAACCTTACAGGACACAACCTGGTGGGTTTGCGTCAAGACAGGGCTTCTCTTCAGGTATAAAGTAACCAGGTTGGTGGAATTTGAGTGGCTGATTATAAGTGTTGGTGGATGGATTTCCCTCTGCATTTATACAGCTTCAGCTATTGTACATTCTGTGGAAATTTTTTCTTCCACCCATGGGAATAAGATCTTGCGGATCCCTTTTTGGTGTCTTTTGGCGGATATGAGAAATATCCCTACACTGGGATTCACATCCTTGAACAAAATGGCTGAAGCCGAAAAGATCTATAATGCAAGATGAAAAGCTAGTCTTGCCAATTGTTTCTTTTTCCCTTTTGATTTCTACCCCTTTCTTTGAAGATGACCAAGAAAAGTGACATGGCGAAAATCTTGAAAAGCGAAGAGTTTTACCCACTTGCTATAGACATACTTAGGAAAGTGTACATTGTCAATTCTGCAATTTTATTGGATTTTACTGCTCACTCCATAAAGTATGTTAGCTGATGTAGACAAATGTATTTCATTTTTTGTGGTAATTATAGCTATAATTTCCAAGATTTTGTAGCTCGTTCAATTGAGTTTCATTAGTGAATAGTGAATGGAAAGCGATTTCTCGCCTTCTTGCCCAAAGTTTCTTGCATTTGGTTTAAGTTTTAATTAGGATTCTTAATACGTTTCAAGTAATGCATTTTCCATTAGTATTTTTAATTATTCCCTCACCTTTATATTTTAAGGTTAAATATTTGATTCTAGTGATTCATGTATGGCTTCTGTTCTGCCCTTGATTAGGGTGTTGTGTTGTAGTTAGTCGGACTTTTCTTCTTAAAGTTTTAAGTTATTTTCGTGAATTAAGTAAATCTAATCTACCAAAATAATTATATTTTTAATCAGTTAAGGTTATTGTAAAAAAAATGTTACTATTTGTTAAATTTTTCCCAATCATGCTTCTACATGAATGCTATTTTGCCTTGTTTAATATATTTTTCCATTTTCCGCTCTTTTGTTGGAAAATACAATTGAAGGCTTTATCTGGGTATCAGTAACTCGAACTGAGTTTAGTTTAATCTGGTTTAATTTTAAGATTCAATGAATTACAGTTAAATCAGGTTGAATTGAACCTAACCTGAAAATGATTTGATTTTAATTGCATTAGTTCGGGTTAGGTAATTCTAAAAACTATATAAGAAAGAAAAAAGAAAAAGAAAAGGGGAGAAGATCACACGGGAAAGTGAAGTCTTGAGGAAAAATAACAAGATTAAAATAACTTCTAAAACTTAAAATCCATTTATTTTCAAATTGATTTAAAATGGTCTGAAATTAATTTCAAACTATTTCAACTCCAGTTTATTTAAACAAATATTGTTTTCAAATTTAAATCGGAAATGATAAACTAGAAAAGCACTGGATACTGACTTTCCCTAATTTAATTTCCCCTTAATTAAAAAAATTGTCGTATTAAAATTAAAATGATTGGATTTCACTTCCTTAGTTGGTTGCCGACATTGTGCTACGCGACGTTAGGCGCAAGGTATGTGATATCTACATCGAACAAAGCCTCGCCCACCACCCAAAACCAAACACGTGTCCCCACTATTCAAAACGTTGACCCCACCTTCCATTTGGATACATTCATATACTCACATGTGCCTCTTCAACCTTCTCTCTTGCCCATCTCACAACTCAACACGTGTACCCTTCTTTCCATTCCATGCACCACTCCTCACGGTAGCTTCATGTGCACCACTATTGCACTCGTTCAACTCAACAACCCGCAAAAAAAATTCAACGCCCTCTCTTTTTTATATTTTAAACTCTTTTTCCTATAAATAAATGGCACCACTTGTGTAATTTTTTAAAACATAGTTTTATTTTGATGATGTATACCAGGTTGTAAGGGGCCCACTTGTTTTTTCCATTGAAATAAAACTTTTATTTGATTGAAAATACTTAAGCCTATACAAAATATTATTACGAAAACAATTTCTCACACAAGAAATGAAAAATCGTGAGGAAAGTAAAAGACAAATGTCAATCATTGTTCGATGGAATACGATAAAACATTAAAAATGAGCACTTTAAATTAGATTAAAAATGTTTTACTGCATTAATTATTATTTTTGTTAAATAGGAAAGATTACAAGTATTAAACAATGTGACATGTATTTGTGAAAAAGTATAGTAAAATATATACTTAACATTTTGGAATTAGTTTATATGGTTAAATGAATGAGTTGAATTGTCGGAAAGAGAATTGATAGTCAGAAATTGTAAGCGTTATTGTCGGCAATAAATGCATAAGGGTTAAAAATAACAAGTGGGGCCCTCACGGAGGTGTAGGATAATAAGTTTGTGGTTGTTCGCACTCTATCTTTTCCTGCTTTCCATGCCACAATCATGAAACAGGTAATGATGATGATCTGAGGAACCGTGTTTGTCTCGTGTCTCATCCATGAAGAGAAGGAGAAGACGAAGACGAAGAAGAGATTCAAAATCTGAAGAGAACCACGATTTTTCGTGATGGGTCTGTCCAAGGAGAATCTGAAAGGTCTCATACTGGCTTTGGTGTCAAGTGGGTTCATTGGGGCAAGTTTCATCATTAAGAAGCAAGGTCTCAGAAGAGCTGCAGCAGCTTCTGGTGTCAGGGCTGGTCAGGGAATTTCTTATTTTTCTTATTTTTCCTTTAACAATTAGAATTTCTATTTGGAAGCTTGTATTTGGTTATACATGATTTTGTTTTCTTTGCCTTTTTGCAGGTTTTGGTGGGTATTATTATCTCTTGGAGCCACTCTGGTGGGTGGGAATGATCACAAGTAAGCTTTCAGTGTTGTTTTAATTTTGTTTTTATGCTTAAAACTTTGTTTTTTAACATGGCAGGACGGGGGCTGCTAGATTCTAGATTTTCTTTTACCTTTTGTCTTGTATTAATAATTGGTTTTGATTTTATCAATTAATTGTCTGGAGTTAATTGGATTTTATTTTTAATAATTTTTTTGAATCTGGTAAGTTAGGATCAACTGACTCGTTTTACATTGTGTAGTGGAACCCGGATTTCATGTTTTACATGCTTTATTATTAGCTAGATGCAAATATTTGTTTGTCATGGTCATTTTTTCTTCATCTGATTTCTTGCAGAACCTGTTTCTGTATGGTTTAATGTACAGTGATTGCAGGAGAGGTTGCAAATTTTGTTGCATATGCGTTTGCCCCAGCGGTTCTAGTTACCCCTCTTGGCGCATTAAGTATTATAGTGAGGTATTCCCCTTTGTTTTCTTTCTCAAGTGGGAGTTAAGGCTATATTAACTTCTAACATTGGCAACATGGTTGCTTTTTCAATGATCTTTGCACGGTATTCTCCAGTGCTGTGTTGGCTGACATTATTCTGAAAGAGAAGCTACACCATCTTGGGATATTGGGCTGTGTAATGTGCATTGCTGGTAGTATCATTATTGTTATTCATGCTCCTAAGGAACAACCCATTAAGTCAGTTCAGGAAATATGGGATATGGCTACTCAACCTGGTTAGAATGCACTTTCTTTTCTTAATAATGTTATTCATAGTAGCTCCTTCATTACGAAGGTCTTCTCCGTGCTTGCAGCTTTTCTGGCATATGGGGGCTCAGTAATAGTATTGGTATTCATTCTGGTCTTCCATTTTGCACCAAAATGTGGGCATACAAATGTGCTAGTTTATACTGGCATTTGTTCATTGATGGGTTCCCTCTCTGTAAGTAAATTAAATGTTTTCTCTCCTGTTAAATCTTATGTTTGATGATTGATCTACACTTCATAGTATACAATCCGAGGAACATGATTTCATGTTCAAAGTAATCTGGTCTTTACTATTCACTACTGTGTTCTAGTAATAAATTTCATAAATAGACTTTCAGCTTCCATACGGTTTTTATATATTTTTTACTTGCATAATTATTTCTATAATAATACTTACTGAAAAATGTTTGCTTTTCACTACAATAATACTGAGGCTGATCTACGTTGGATTGCTATAATTTTACAGGTGATGAGTGTTAAGGCCCTCGGGACTTCTTTGAAGTTAACTTTTGAAGGGAAAAATCAGTTGATCTACCCAGAAACATGGTTTTTTATGTTAGTTGTGGCTATATGTGTCATCATGCAAATGAATTATCTTAATAAGGTTTGTTACTTAATGTCTCAAAATTGTCATGCTGGCGTTGTCTGTCGTACACATATTTTTATCAATGACCTCTTGGTGGTAGTTCAAACCTTTGATAAATTCTTAAGCTGGAATATAATACCTTCTCGTTATAATATGTTAATATATAAGGAAAAATTATCTCTTCTCTATTTTTTGTGTTGTATCTATGATATATTGATCCATATGTATTCCACTTGAACTGCTCTTTTTTCGAAAGGGTGGTTAAAAGAAAGATTTAATAAGTGTTAAATATATTATTTGAAAAGACGAAACATATTACAGA
Organism: Vigna umbellata; assembly: GCF_029865625.1. NCBI lineage: Eukaryota > Viridiplantae > Streptophyta > Magnoliopsida > Fabales > Fabaceae > Vigna > Vigna umbellata. The sequence continues at coordinate 11,972,670 of NC_142165.1, read as the reverse complement.
TTGATTATTACTTTGACAAAGACAAAGTCATTTTCACAAAATATTTACTAGCTTTTGTCATTATTTACATAGTTAGCTTCCACAAACTACTGACTAACATGTTTATTACATCTCTCAAAGGATTTCACACTAATGATATTTGTAACAAGCTTGTCTCATATGATATGTATACTCTATGATTCGATTATGTTACATATATGATTTAATTACAATAAATAAGGATATATGATATGATTTGATAGGGAAATATCTTACCCAATATTTTTCCATTATTGTTGCACCTTTTTTTATTATAAATAAGAATATTTGTGTGTATACATAATACAAGGAATTCATTATATTCCTTCTGGGATTCCTTCTTCTTAACATGGTACCAGGTACGAGGTACCATCCTTCCTGACCTGTTGTGTAACTAATCCTATCAACAGAAAGCATGGGGAAACATTACTATGGAGGAGGATATCATTGGGCCTAAGTTTCAAAAATGAAAATTGCAGCAAAGTTGTCTTTTGTTTGTATATATGAAGGAGAACGCCTTACAAACTCTATATGGGGGTATGGTAGTGACAAGGGTGTGAAATTAGGCTCATGAACAAGGGTCTGAGAGATTATGGAAGAAGAAATATACATGTTGTACAGGAGGCAGAAGAGGGGAGGAGTGAAACATGGGGATGTGGTGGAAGAAGAGAGAGAAAGAATAACAAAATGTCAAGTGGCAAGAGGATAGAGTGAGGAGAGTGAGAAGGATTATATGAAGGGTGCTGTAATTGAATCCGGGAATGACGAAATCAGTATCAATATTGGGTAGCCTTGGTGAGGAAGTTGGTTCTTCCTCGGGAAAGGGGTTCTCTAATTTCTTCTATTTGCTTGGTTTCTATTGTCCATCTTGTAAGGAGGTAGTCTCCAGCTATTACCCTAAATTTTTTTTTCATTTTCTTGGGTTAGGTTTATATATTTGATATAGGAGTAGTGGAGTATCAATATTAATTTATACCCAGTGTTCTCGAAAGAAAGTTGGATTGTTGGAGTGAGAACTACAAGTTGGCTAAATGAATCAAAAGTGAGCAAAATAAAGCATCGTAAATCAATTCATGTCTATGGTTTCACATGTATTAGTATAGTTTTTTTTGGTGTCTTGCGATTAAGGATAATGTTGTAGCAATAAGTATTAGGGATAATGTGACGGAAACTTGCCTGTGTTGGTTTGCTATCGTGTCGTAAGACTAATAGAAGATCCAAAGTGAAAATGGTATCATGAGGTGGTCTAAGGTCATAAAAATACCTAGAGAAGTGTTTTAAAAACTAATAAGAAAATTATTCTTCTATAAGATTGTACTGAAAACTTAGTTTTTAATAGAGCCTATAGACGTTGATTGATTCATGTAAATGAGCCTAGCTAATGGGATAAGATGGTCTTTGTTTCCTGACCCCTTTGAATTGGTATGCTACAACTTATTAAACTGAAGACAGATGAATATAAATCAGAATGAAAAATCTAAGGAACTGAAATTCCGTTAAAAGATCTGGAATTCTTTTCATGCATCTTTTCATGATTTCTTGAGTTAATCGTATCGTATCAGTAAGAGGGGAATCACATTCCATTGGAGGACTCTTTCTGATAAGGTTTGATATCAATAATTCCTGCTATTATTTTACTAGTTTCATTTTCAATCCTCGATCCAATATACAATATTACAACATGCAAATTCCTATGGAACCAGAGCATCGAACAAACCTCAGAACTAAGATTAGTCAATAAAACAAAAGTGAAATCAAGAAAAACAGAAGTAAATGGCTTTGCACCATGCAACAATTAAAGGTTTTGTCTTTGGTACTCTATCATTGCTTACTGTTAATCTTATCGGAAACAGTCCTCTATCATTCCTCCATACAGCGTGCAACGTGATTTTACTTCTATTTTATTATGTGATCTCTTCTGAGTTCTGAGGTTTACTGTTATGTTCTCTATGATTTCATATACAAAAGAGATTGGATACAGGAGAATATTAGGCTGACTAAGGTGGCTATGTTTCTGTATCTTTACTTCTGTTAGCTTCTTAATCAGTTTGAATGAGCTGTTTCTTGATGTAGTGATATGACCTTTTAGAAGTTAGAAATGAAAGAAATATTTAATTTGAAAATGCTGGCATCCCCATTACTAAATTGCTGGTATTGATAGCTCCTTCCAGTGACGTAGTGATCAATTATATATTTTACGTTTTCTATTCTTATTTCTTCGTTAAATTTATATCAAAATGATGTTCAACTTAAATTCAATTGAAAAAGAAAGCAATTACAGATAATTCAGATTTGAAAATATGAATACATGCATCACTGACATGATGGTAATGTTCCAGGCTCTTGACACCTTCAACACAGCAATTGTATCTCCTATATACTATGTCATGTTCACAACACTTACAATACTAGCCAGTGTAATAATGTTTAAGGTATAATCAACTAGCTTTGGCTTTTAATGGTGAATGCAGTATAAGATGTTTCTGTTGTCTATGAATTGTACAAGAAACTATTTACATTTAAAAACAATGCTTACAGGACTGGGATGGCCAAAGTGGTGGAACTATAGTATCAGAAATCTGTGGTTTCATCGTTGTGCTCTCTGGAACAGTAATGTTACATGCAACCAAGGACTTTGAGAGATGCCCTTCTTTTAGAGGTGTGTGGTAAATTTGATCGTACAGCTGAAATCTGCTGCCACTGACTAACCAGATGAATGATGATATTTCATATTTGCATTTGTGTTGAAACAGTTGCAGGTACTGGCCCTTCCTCGCCTACACTCTCTACCCGGCTTTATAGTGGAAATGCGGACTTTTTAGTTAAGCAAGATGAGGAAAGTGGATCTCCTGACAGTAATTTCTGCTCAAGAAGGCAAGAATCCTATTAGATGGTTAAAGATCTTAATTCATTTAGCTGTAGAGTGAAGGGTACATTCCCTGAAGAATCTGAATGAGAAGTACATCAGGTACCAATGAAAGCATAGAATGATGGGGGATTTGTGAAACCACTCTTTTATCCTCATAGATTTTAGTTTTGTGAAGCCTTGCAGGGTACATAATGTACATCTTGTGTCATGAATGGTTTGGTTTTGTTCACTTTTTCCAAGTTACTAATCTGCTACAAGTAGTCATTAGATTCATATCAGTAGTTTGTGTGAGGCTCTCTTTACACGAACCAAGAAAGTGAATGGGGATAGAGATAATTAGTTTTTGTGAAAACCATAAGATGGAGATTTTTGTTTTGTTTTTTTTTTTTAATTTTATTTATTTATTTTGTATGACAATTTGGCTTAGCACTCAGGATTATTTGTGGTTTGTAAGTAATGAAAATGTACAGGGAGCTAAGCATGTTCCTTCAGAATTGTAGTTTGTTATGAACAAGAAATAAATATGTTATCATTCTTAAATGGACAAATACCAACATGTTTGTGTAAGCTCTCAACCTTGTACTTGCATAAGTGAAGTGTTAATAACACATTCTTCATAACCAGAACTTATTAATCCAAATTTTCAGTCAAAAAAAGGGTTTTCAGGAAAATATGTTCCCAACATTTTTCTTAAGGTTAAACTTCTTTCGAAGAAGCCAAGAAGAGAAGCTCACCTCAAAAAGTTGGTTGTATCGTTACCAAGGCACCTTGCAATTTCCCATGCGGACTCTTTAGTCCTTGTCTTGAGAACGATGTTTAAAACGTGTTTTTGCGTGTAAAATAAATAACTATAATAATAAACATCATCTTTTAGTATGTAAAAGGAAAACCTTAATGTGCATTTTTAAAAGAAAAATTCTAGATCGTTTATTGGATTCATAAGCCATTTAGTCAAGGATGACAAAGCAATTTGTTTTTTGTAAATATTGTTAGAATTTGTTTTTGTTTTTGAGGAGTTCGGATTGATTGGATATGTGTAATACTAATTTTTTTAATTAGGAATGAAAATGAATATGTATATATATCTCATGTTCTAATATCCATCATATTCTTGTCTCCATCTTGGTTTAAATTATTAAAATATCTGATACCATGAACCCCATTGGTCAGTTTCCCATCCCTAAAGAAGAGGTGTGAAATTTTAGCAAGTGGATTATTTAGTGGCCCCACAAGACACGTGTATGACGTTATCTAGACTTAATTCTTAAGTTTTCAAAACGGGACAATAAATATACATTATTGTACACCAATTGCTTCAATTAAATAGAAAATAAATAATAACTGTTATTATTAATATTATAATAATAAATAATAATATATTTATGGGAATAACATACTAATATGAGAAGGCGGTGTTAGCGTGAAATCCAAATGGTCTGAGTTTATCTGAAGAAGGAGCGAGTTTTTGAAGTCAAATAGAGTGAGTTGAATTCGGTTTGAACTCGGTCAGTGTTGCATTCGATGGCAAAGATTGAAGCGAAGCTAGGGATGATCATGGATTCGGTGGGTCAGTTCTTCTCGGGCAAAGACCATCTTCCCTATTGCGATTCTGACATCGTCGCTGTATGTATCTTCTTCTCTCTTAGGGTTTTCATTCCCAATCTCAAAGTTGTTCAATTTGATCAATTTCATTATATGTTTCTGTGTGTTAAGTGTTTGAGATTGCACTTGCAGGGGTGTGAAAAGGAGGTACTGGAGGCAGAGAAACTATCTTCTGATGAGCATATGCAAGATTGTCTATTGCGTTTATCATGGGCTCTTGTGCACTCCAAACATCCTCAAGATGTGCACCGTGGGATAGCCATGCTTGAAGGTCTCTCTCTTTTACTCTTTTATAATGCTATGCAATTATATTATCTGTATGTATCCGGTATCCGGATCCTTAGGATATTTTACTCTAATATATAAACTGGTAATACTGATTTTAATTTGGATTCACATTATAGTAAACATATATTTATTCTGATTTTAAGAATTTTTGTACAATGTTCAATATGCCTAAATATCGTGTTCTATTATTTTAAATAAACATATGGCATATCAGATCACGTATTATATGTGATGCAGGTATGTATATCTGTGCATTATAGATATGTATGTTCTATGTTGATTGATGGTAAAATAATATGTATGTATGCATGCATGTATGTGTTTACATGAAAATGGCAGCATCTTTGCCTTCTACAAAGGACCCACTGCAGCAAAGGGAGAAGCTTTATCTTCTGGCTGTTGGATACTTTAGAAATGGTGACTATTCAAGGAGTAGGGATCTTGTCGACAGGTGCCTCACGGTATGTGTCTGTCCATCCGTCTTATTTATGTTTGTCTGTGTGTTATTTCGTATTTGGCTTCTCTAAACAAGTATGGATAAAGTAAGGAATCTCAATCTTGACATTTTAGTCTCCTCTGTAATTTCTTATGCATGAGTTTCACATATCGACTGATATTGCTTACTTTATCTTTGCAAATATTAGAGGAGTCAAATCCTAACTATACAGCATAATGATTTAACCCTTTTTTTTGTGTGAAGAACAAACATCACTGACCTGTGTTTTCTGCTATTGATTTCCCTTAATCAGTGTGAGAGAGAGGTTGTGTGTTGTTTTACACTGAAGGAGGTTGTTCTTGACTTGTGTCCGTAGCATAATATCTAACCATGTTTTCTAATGTTGTTTTACCACTTATACTTTTTGAGTTTTGGGAGTTTTATGATATCCCTCTCCAAATCCAACAACAAATTCCAAGCAAGGACAAAACGCATCCTCAAATTTTTATATATGACCGATGATGCAGCATTTTTGCATGTATAGTTTAATGTGACATCGTGGTAATGTTTTGTTTTTTTCCTTAGATTGCACCCGACTGGAGGCAGGCAGTGACACTCAAGAAGGCAATCGAGGATAAGATCACAAAAGGTCACCATCAATTGTTCATGATCTACTTAATTTTTGTGCTGCATTTTCCTCTCTATGCAAGAGGAAATCAGTTTGGTCTTGACTCTCTGATAAAACAATGACACTTTTTTTTTCATGCAGATGGTGTAATTGGCTTAGGCATTGCTGCTACTGCTGTAGGACTTCTAGCAGGTGGGATTGCAGCAGCTGTATCTAGAAAAAAGTGACAGAATACTTTCTCTCAAACACATAATCTGATATGTAAGAGGCAAACATATATCATACTGGGAATTTGCTGCATCTTACTGCTTTTATGAAAAAGAATGTGTGAACAATAATGTGTACAAAGCGGTGGATATGATATCTAAGTGCTAGATGAGATTGAGAGATCTAATGCATGTTTTGGCATTGAAAAAATATTGTCATAGTTATAATTTGCTCCAGTTTTTTTTTTTATGATTTCGTATCTGTTCACGCCCTCTCCCTTATAATGCAGTCCTGCATTTTAATTACTTTGAATCACGCATTAGAAAATGTATCCAGAATTACCATTGTTAAAGGCTTCACTCATTCAACAAGATAAAGAATGACCAGAATGAAAGCAAGTCTTGTGAGGGATTTGGTGTATTTTTTTGGATTACAGCTAAGAGAGAGACTCAAACTATTTTTACTTCTAAAGCAACCAGAAGATTGTATCAATTTTGGGAGAAATACAGTCCAACAATTCAATTTAAATTTAGTTATCTAAGTCAACATTAGTGAATACTTTGCAAAAAAATGATCATAAATATAGTTATAAGTGCAGAATTCAAATTGCTACTGCAGGATAAATAAGGCGTATTTGACCGTTTTTTCACTCTTTTTTAAGTGTCTTTTGTCTTTTAAAGCATTGTTGTATTTTATTTTTGTCTGTGAAAAATTCTGCTTAACTTTTGATCTTTTGTAAAATTTAATTTTATGGTTGTGATTTGTTTTTTTAGTCTATAAAATGTCCGATATTTTTGTTTTTAATCTCTGTTTCTGTTTATTTAAATTAGTTTTCAAAAAATATAAAGTTGACAGGTCCAAAAGCAAATGTTTTACAAATTTTTAGAACAAAAACAAAAAGGACATTTTATAAGGACTAGAATAAAATAATGGAAATCAAAATATGAAAGTGATAAGAACCAAAACGCGCATATACTTAAGAGGTTAAAAGTAAATATAACTATATTTCAAGATTAAAAACATTTTAATTTTCTTAATTTTTTAAAATAATTCTACAATATTTTCTTAGAAATTGTTTTTTAAACAATTAACAATAAATGTATCATGTATCTATTAAAAGATTCGAATGTTACTTTGAATAGGCAAGTATTTTGAAATGCAAAAGCTAAAATTAGATAGAACAAATATTTTCATCTTCTTAATTTATCATGTTTTAGCTTTCCTTTTATAAAATACTATCAGTTGTTCCTTCAGTTCTTATTTAAGTACAACAAAATAATTTTTTTTTCTTTGGTTTAACAGTCTGTCTCAGTCTACTATTTAAGATATTTTCAACATCATCCCATTATTTTTTAATTAGCTTTCATTTTTCAAAAACAAAATAATCTAGTCGATTTCATCGAACATGATTAAAAAGGTAACAAATGTATTATTGATATGTTATTGTAGGTTGGTTAAACTATGGGTCGTTCATAGTTTGGAGAACAAAATTTAACTCAAAAACAAAATAAACTATGGGTCTTTCATAAAAGTAGAAAGTAGTAGTTTGGCAGAAACAAAGGAAAGAATGAAGGAAACTTACAGGCAACTTCCTACCCCGACAAGGGTAATTAAATGAAGGAAAATTCCCTGCAACTTCCTCCTCACTGAAGAGTACAGACAAACCACAGGAAACAACTATTTCATATTTGGTTGTGTTTAAATATAAAGAGTTTGATTCTTAAGTCAAATAATAAATAAAAATAAGCTTTAGTATATGTTTCTTATTTAATTTTGATAGGCTATGGTATTCTATGTTTTCTATTCAGCACCAAAATCAGGTAACTAATATTGGCTTTGGAGATGGTAGAACTAAGAATTGGTTTGACCCTTGTTTTTTTGTCACTTGTGGAACAAAACTTCTTAAACTGACTTTTCTCCAAGGTTGAGAAGAGAATTAAAAAAAACATGAGGTTTAAACGGTGGAGTTCCATTTGTTCTATTAGATGAAGAAAAATTAGGTTACATTTTGGCATCGATTTCTTCCTTCAGAACAAATTCAAATGCTTTATTTTGCCACGCAAGGGGAGATGGTGGAGAGTCCCACGGTGATGGAGACGATGGAGGAGAGCTCCACTGAATCGAATAGTCCAACCAATCAGAAAAATCTGACATTGGCAATTCTACTGGTTCTGGGTAGCATCGAGGGGATTCAGGAACCTAAACAGAGAAGATCACGAAAATGTTAGACAAGGGAAAGATAACAGTAAAGTGTAATCAAACAAATGCGTAAATTTATATAAACTTCTAGTGATAGATTACTGACTGTTGTGTGTGTGTGACAGTGAAGTAGTTCTCAAAGTATCCTTTCAGCTTATGAAAGATGGCAATAATACCTTTATCTGCTCTAGAATAAACATGGAATCTGCAGACATAAAAGTCGGTTAGGAATTTTATCAATATAATCTCTTGATAATAATAACCATCAACATGATAGACAGGGAGTGGCATCCAAATTTAATTCACCAAAAGTTTGAGTAGGAATGTATTCGGGTATATTAAGGGAACTCAATTGACAAGAAATATTTTTTGTCAAAAGTTCCTCGTGCCAAACTTATCTTCATTGTATTCTCCCATAGTGTTATGGATTGGAAGTTGCAGAAAATGGCAAAAAGCCCATAATTTGCTATCATACAGTGGACGGTTGACATACAGTGGAAATCACTAATGGTTTAAATATACGTATAAAAAATTACGTTCTTATGCAAATTATGAACTCGAAAGTTCAAATGGTGGAGGCTCGTCAGAGATGAGAAGAGGATGCAAAACACATGCTGCAACTACAATAACGACAGTGGTCACAATAGCCGAAGGAACGGCAGATCTGAGAAGTTCCACTATGTAGTGCCGAAGGGCTTCTATGGTGGCCATTCAACTACTCTGGTATTCTCTAATACAAGAGAGCTAGAAAATATTTACTTCACTTAAGAACGTATTCATGCCAATATTACCGCACATACAATCTCATCCTAAAACTCAAAACAACAGTTTACTTGTTACTTTAAAGCTAAAACCTAAGACATTGATTTAGTTGATATCAAAATTAGAAGGTAACTGAAAATAAAAAATAATAAATTCTGAATTGCTAAGCACACCATACATTCACCCATTGAATGCTGAAGTAAAATCAAGGTATGAAGGATTACCATCTTTTGGAAGAACTGTCTCCAGATCGAAATTTCTCATTGCAGCTTTTTGGGCCTCAATGCACTTCTTGTGATCATGCAAAAACATTTCCTCCTTTACATTAATATCTTCCTTGGGTAAATTCTTTTTCTTAATTGAGGTTTCAGGGTGCAATGATGCTTTGTTTGTTATATCATTTAAAGCTTTTCGACTTGCAATCCCTGAACCACCTTTCTTTCCACCTGTCTTGGAATTCTTCGACTTGACAATCTCTACCCAAGCAAACAAAGGATAAACAAAACCCATAATGTTACAGAATGCAAAGACAAATTCTAAACTAGTTGATTCGTTGAAAACTTTTTCATCGGTAATCAATAGAATCCACTCTAGTTGCTGGGAATTGTTATTACAAGCAACATAACATAAAAGGCTTACTTTTGGAATGAATATCCAAGTTTTCATCTTTGATCATCAAGTTTCCAGGGGCAACAAATTTAGCCATTATCCTGATTCACCTCCTTTAGAAAGCAAAGCCTTTGTTACTGGACACTGTAACACAAACTTAAAAAATAAAGTTTATGACGTATGAACGCATGAGTGAACAATGCAATATCGTACATAAGGAGTAAAGGATGAGGCATAAGAATCTAAAAGGAATGAGTTGTGAAAATCTCTTTTAATTGAATAGGGTATGAAAGTCTTTTAAATCAAGCAAGCACTGACTAGTTAGATCGGTGTCACCAACATCAAATTTGAATAACTTTTTCAAATGAAACCAGGGATAAAATATTAGTAGCACTAACAGAGATTTGCATAACTAGGAAGATTTGCATAATGGTTACAGATTGATCAATTTCAAATTCAAATAAGTGCACGGGTTCTTTGGTGAAATGAGAACAAAACAAGAAGTCGAAAAAAGAGCTGTTGAATAAACCACACTTCCCGAAAATGACTTTTAGTAAAATTTCCCACAAAAACATTCCAATGGAGGAGGCAGAAATCTGACTTTTCTGAGTTAAAATAAAACAAAATTATTAAAAAATATCGTATTACTCTTACTAACTCGTTTAATGTGATGAAAAAAATAAAGATTTTAGTATAAATAATACATCACTCCAAAGGAACATAATACCTATACTACTGCTAATACTTTCTTTCCCATAGTCAACCCCATGAGGCTTCTAGGTTTGTGAAATTCCATGTATGAATCAAGTACACCAACTCAAGGAAAACAAATTCAAATTCAAAATCATTAAAGAAATCGCATTCAAAAACATTAAAGATATTAAATTCAAACTATAGAGAAGGAAAGCGGAAGCGATAGCCCTACCCCAAAATCGCAGGAAAAAGGTGAATGAGATGCTGCGGTATCAATTGCGAATAAATTTGAGAAACCAGCTATCAAAGGCAAAAGCAACAATTTAGTGAGATCGATAGCAAGACCAAAAGCCACAAAATAAAAGCAAGATGCAAACGAAAGCGAAAAAACACAGTAATGAAAAGTGATTAATATTTGCAATTAGGTTTACTAATTATTAAGTTAAATGAAGAAAAATAAATAAAAATATGTAACAGAACAGTACCTGAGAGAACGAGGAGAGGAAGAAGAAGAAGAAAGGCAGTCACCTATTGGTTTTGAAATTCTAGTTAGAGCGCGCTACAGTAAACATACATACATATATATATATATATATATCAAGACAGTTAAAAATTTGATCTTCCAATTATATTAACACATAATTATGATTATTTAATTATATGTGTTGTTCAAAACATTACGTTAATATAATAATGATGATTTATAATAATAATAACAATAATTTCAAGGATAATTACACGTCAAATTTCTTATGCATACTTAAAGGAGAAAATTTCTATAGTCATGACTGATCATTCTACTTCAATTTTGTTAAAATATTTATATTATTCTAAATTTGATTTATTTAATAATTTTCATTACGTCGTAGCGTGTAAATACCAAAGTTTTTTCAGTATATACTATTTTCTGCATTGAACGGAGTTATACTTGGATAAGATAAATAAATTTGATCACTATACATCGATTAAAAAAAATGATAGAAATATCATGTTATAAATATAAACATTAAAGATAATATATATATATATATATATATATATATATATATATATATATATATATATATATATATATATAAACGTTGATTGGGCTATGCTTATTCAAAGAGCATTTTTAGTGTTTGAAGTAATGATGAAATTTCTGAAACAATAAATGATTTACATAAGTGAACAAAGGATTAACACAAACATCAATGATGTCTGAGTCAAATCATATAAATGATTAACACCACTCTGTATCAAAAACTTTAAGACAATAGATTAATGGATTTTTTCATATTTATATAATGCTCAACTTTTTCATTTCTATCCAATATAGGACTTAGATTTTCAACACTATATTTATATCGATCAATTTTTTTAAGATAATAATGTTTATCATTAAAAGTCTGAGAAATTTTTTGTTTGAGAATATGTTGATGCTAACTCGTCATCGTCATCACTCGGGTTATCGTTGAATAATCACGAATCAATCAAATAAAATGCATAGTGAATCAATGACTCAACAAATGTAAATATAGAAGTTGATGGTAAGGTTCCAAAGAAATTATATTAATAAAATTTTACCTAAGTTCGTATTGATATATTATGATATCTTTCTCTTGCTTTTAGGTCTTACATAATTCTACCAACTAACATGATTCAATATAACATATCGACCTTCTATGTATTCGGAACATTTTGTGAGCTTTACCTATCTATGATCATCCTTATTTTATATACATACATATATATAATTGGAATACTAAGCAATAATTACTATGAACAATTTTTGGAATCAACGTAAAAATGTTGAATTTGTGAATGATTCTAATTATTTTGCAATGAATGATTCTGATTAAATAATAGAAAACAATTGATGCTGAATAGTTGTTTACCAATTAAAAAATCAACTTTTATATATTATATATGCAATAAAATTAAAAAACGTATTAGTAAATGCAATTTATCTTGTCACTTATTATAGTGTCAGAAAAGTCTGTCGTTAAATATGAATTCTGAATTAATAAAATAAAAAAACCACCAAATTATTTTCTTTTACCACATCATAATTTAATTTTAGTTAATTCGAATTAAGGCAGTTTCACATACCAAAAACCCTCATTGGGTGTGAAGAACAAGTTCAGACGGAGAGACAGAAATGTTGAGAAGCTTCTCTTCTGCACTGCGGGGATGTTCCAGAAAGTTCCAAACCTCAATCTCTTGCAAGAAGCTGTACACGAGCGAAGGAGAGGGTGCACGTGAGAGGCCTCCGAAGCTTCTAGTGGTTCAGCCACGCATGCGGCCGGAGAAGCTGTTGCAGGCCAAGCTGAACGAAGCTCTGTGCCTGGCAAACTCCCTCGAGGACCAGCGCGATGGCTATTTCCACACCGATTTCTTCGACAAGCCGTTGCCACCTCACGTGCTCGTTCAGAACCGCGTCCCACGCGTCGACTCCTATTTTGGCCACGGAACGGTCGATAACATCAAGTGTCACGTCAATGCTGCTGCGGAGTCTAAGGTTGTCTTGTCTATTTCGTGTGACTGTTATTCGATCTCAAAATACTGTGAAGTGTGTAACTCGTGTGTTACAGGATGAGGTGGATGCAGTTTTTGTAAATGCCATACTGTCTGGGATTCAGCAACGGAATCTTGAGGTAAGTCTGTGTTGCTTGGTTTGACGTGATTTTTGAGGCATTTTGTTGGATTAAAATGGTGATTGAGGTTTGCGTACATGGCAGAGGGCTTGGGGGAAACCCGTGTTGGACCGTGTGGGACTTATCATTGAGATTTTCAATGCCCATGCGTTTACCAAGGAAGCGAAACTTCAGGTAGGTGATCTTTGATGTGCCCTTCTTCTCGAGGTAAAATGGATTGAATGTTGTGTTGCATTGTTACTGTGTGTTGTATGGCATCTGTGAGTGCAGGCTGAACTCGCTGCTCTGTCCTACAAGAAGACCAGACTTGTTCGTGTTCGTGGCCCTGATGGTCGCTACACGTTTGGTGCTTCTGGAGATGCTGAAGTTGTTAGCGCCCGAGGGTGAGTTTATTTCTTAATTTTCTGCTGTAAGGAGTGCTGCCAATGCTCTCTAACACACTCAATTGTTGCTTAACATTTATTAAGAACTACAAAAAGATGATAGATGCTTATCAAATAAGAGATGAGACCTACACAATCTTGTTATTTTCAACGAATTCCAACCAATTTTAGAGAGTTTCTTCAAAAGAACCTGTTACAGATGTGTTGCTCGGATTTCTCGCTATGCTCTTTGATAACGATGATATACTTTGAATTGGACCGTTTTTTTCTTTATGCATAAGTGATTATAAAAATTTGGGGCCTGGCAAAATGTTGACGCATTTCATAAGTGAGTGATGTTGGCTATGGGCAACACTTCCTCAAGACTTCTCTTGAATCCCAATTTCATCAAGTACTCATCAATTCTGCTGTACCATGCTCTAGGGGCCTGTTTTAGGCCATATAAAGCCTTTTTAAGCAAATACACGTCATCTTCTTGCCCTTTCACAATGAAACCTTCGAGTTATTCAACATAAATCTCCTCTTCCAATAAACCATTTAAGAATGCTGACTTAACATCAAGTTGATAAACTTTCCAACCCTTTTGTACCGCTATTGCAAGCATAAATCTGATTGTGTCTAATCTGGCAACAGGAGCAAAAGTGTCAGAAAAATCAACACCAAAAATTTGAGCATACCCTTTTACAACAAGTCTCGCATTATGCTTGTTGATTGAGCCATCAGGATTCAACTTTGTTCCAAATACCCACTTCACACCAATCACTTTTCTATTTGTGGGTCTTCTCACCAACTTCCACGTTTCAGTTTTTTCAATCATTAAGAGTTCTTCTTTCATTGCTGCAATCCATTTGGAGTCTTTTTCTGCTTCCCAAAAATCTGTTGGTTCAAGTACAGCCACATTACATCTTTTAAAAAATAAAACAGAAATTAAATGAAAGAGTAAATTGTTGTAACTGCTGCTGCAACTGAAGTATAACTTTAACAATTTTCTTTTGTTATGTTTACTGTAATGTAAATGATGTAAGGTGTAGGTTGTTGTGGACAGAATTATAGACATTATTCTGCTTTCCTTTTGTTCTCTCTGCTTTGTATATCTTGTTTAGACTTGTTTGAACCAACGGTATTGTAGTAGTAAACTGATAGCTAGAGTAACATTTTCTAAATTCAATACTTGTCAATTTCAGGAGAGGCAGTGGGGGACAAGGTTTTATGAGTGGTGCCGGAGAAACTGAGCTTCAGCTTCAGCGACGAAGGTATGACTGTCATATTAATTTTTTTGCATACTATACTCTTAAGGATGTATTTCTTGTTTTCCCAGTAAATCTCATGGTTTCCTGGTGTTATTTGCATAGTTATTTTTCAATTTCTCATTGCATCACGCCATTACAAATTGTCACTGTAATTTTCTTGGTCCAAATAACATTTCAAAGGGGTGAATTATGAGACTTTAATTTACATTGAATTAAAGTTCAATTCTGCTAAGCACAGTTCAAACTGAGTGTCACTATATATATAAATCACAAGTATGGAATATGATCTCTTTATGTGAAATCTAATAGTTTTTGTGATGATTTTATGTTGTGCATAATTGAATCACTAAAGTGTAAAATACCTTCAGAATATTAGAGAGGAGAAATTATTTACTATCTCAAATTGAAGAGGTACGCCGCACCAGGGCTTTGCAGCGTGCTGGTCGCAGGAGGCGTGGAGGTTCATCTGGACAAGGCTTAGCCACTGTTGCTGTTGTTGGATATACAAATGCTGTAAGTGGTCTCAATATTATGTATTTGGTACTTATTTTAACCAGAAGCTTAACTTCTATGCCTTTCTACATGTTTTTATCAGGGAAAATCTACATTAGTAAGTAGGTTATCAGGCAGTGATCTCTATAGTGACTGTAGGTAAAATAACCTTCACCACTACCCTTGTGCACTTACATCGACTAATTCTAATATAATTTTTAATGCTTTTATTTTCACATTAAATACTTTAATGGCATTACATGAATTGCAGATTGTTTGCCACAGTTGATCCTAGAGTAAGAAGTGCAGTTCTTCCGTCGGGGTAATTTTACCATTTTTTTCTAATCTCAGCTGCAGTACCCTCCATTTTGTACATTGGCTAGTAGTGTTGAATACATATGCTTAACTATCCTAAATTCTTAATTTTTTCTTTCAGAAAGAAAGTGCTTTTCAGTGACACAGTAGGATTCATATCTGACTTGCCTGTACAGGTAACGTCGAAACATGAGCAAATTGTCGTATCAGCCCTGATTATTTTTGTCAATAATATTCTTCGACACTCTTCTGTGACAATATTCTAATTTAACCTTTTTTCTCCTTTAATTTTTGTAGTTGGTGGAAGCATTTCATGCAACACTAGAAGAAGTGGTGGAAGCAGACCTGCTTGTGGTATGATTTTCAATTCCTTTTAGTTTCTTGAGAACAGAAGTGGTATTTAGCGTGTTTTGCAACTCGTCTGATTTTATTTCTGATACCAGTCTCATAATTTCACAAATCTCTTCTTTTATCCCTTAAATAAACAAATAGGAGAAAAAGAAAAGGCAAACATTAAAAATGAACGGTAATAAAAAGATGGTGATTGCATTAAAGATTTTCATATTATGAGTTCTTTTTCTACAAGTATCGCTGATATTCATATTCATGGACTGTTACTTTCTGTACAGTATGAATAAGTGTGCATTTAAGACTCGTTTTTTGTCTTTATAGTAACTATTGCTCTGAAAATTACAAAAGCAAACTATTTAGAATTTAGTCTTTTATTTAGTAATTGACAAGTCAACTGTTAAATTTATTGTTCCTTGAAGCATGTTGTAGATTCAAGTGCTCCCAATCTTGATGAGCATCGCACAACAGTGTTACAAGTTCTTCGACAAATAGGAGTGTCAGAAGAGAAGCTTCGGAATATGATTGAAGTTTGGAACAAGGTGATACAAGTATATAACTCGTCTACTCATTTACCAAATTTCAAGAAACAACTGTTGACTTTATATCTCTTTTCACTCAATCTCTGAAAATGTTCAGATTGATATGGAAGAAGAATGCATGGACGTTGATGAATATGTTGTTGATGAAGATGAAGAAGGCGTCGAGGTAGAAGATGATGTGAAATCTGAATTATTAGCAGAAAATGAAGGCATGAAGGAGGTTGGTTTTGAGGCCATGGAAGAAAAAGAATATTCTGATGGTTGGTTATATGATGATGATGATGATTTGGGCGATGAAGGGGACCGACTAAATCAGTCCATTGAAAAGCACAGTGGTCTGGACAAAGAATCTGGTCCACATGTGAAAACATCTGGTATCACAGGAGTTGGGTTGCAAGAATTGCTCGAATTAATAGATCAGAAACTTTGTGTTCAGAACAATAAGGGTGCACAGGTGGTTGGAAGAAGCATCTATGAACGAAAATGGAGGCCTTCCCACAATCAGGAGTCTGGCATAGCAGTGGAACAGTAGATAGGATTCTGTACTGTCTTTCCTTGCTTCCTTCCCATGTCCAAGTTTGATCATCAAAAACTAGTGAATTGTGATCGAGGGACACAATATTGCCTCTACAATCCATCCAGATGCTGCTCATGCCACAATCTTCCATTAATTTAGCACTTCAAATTTTAATAAAGTTGATGTAATGAGTTACACAAGTTATACACTTCCTGCCAAAAAGGAAAAATAGGTCCATTGGTGTATAATTGAAGTAATAATAGCAGAATAGTGGTACACAATTAACCATAGTTTCATTCATTTTTTGAAAGGATTATTACACTGCAATTTTGTATACACAACAGAATCACTGATGTAAACGTCATTGCTTATCACCTTTCGATTAGCTCGATGTAATTTATCTCTGTTTAAAATTCAATTATATTATATTTGATTACGCAATAATAGCAAAGAATGATGGAACAACAAAAAAAAAACTGATATATCATTAAAGATTTTTTCATGAAATTAACTGTTATAATCCTGCAAATTCTGGTATATAAGAAGAATTGACTCTACAAAACAAAATGCAATTAAAATATAAAATGAAAAATGAAAAAATTTCCGTTGCCGGGAATCGAACCCGGGTCTCCTGGGTGAAAGCCAGATATCCTAACCGCTGGACGACAACGGATTTTTGATAGAAGTTTGTCCATTAATTTATTTGACCAAGCTACTATCTTTCAGGATAAATTAAATTTTTTGATAATAAAAATCAATACTAGGGTGGATTTGATATTCATTAATTGACACTAAAATATCCTATTATCATAAAGAACTATATATTAATATAAAGTATAACCTCCCCATTTAATGCCTTATTATTTAAATTTACTACTAACCTAGTAGGATTAGTAGTATAACTAGGTATATGAACACATTATCAGCAGCATATCAAGATAGAATTACTTTTAAAATTAAATGAAAACATAAGAAACTACACTTAAGCAAATCAGTACGTAGTGAAATTCATGTATACGAAATAAAATTTATAATAATTTTAAACTTCATAAAGCACATAAAAGATAATTTTAAACTCTAGAAAAGCACAGAAAAAATAATTTTAAAATTTAGAAAGCACACTAAATTAATTTTAAACTTCAGAAAGCACACAAAAATAATTTTAAACTTCAAAAAACACATAATAAAATAATTTTAAACTTCAAAAAACACATAATAAAATAATTTTAAACTTCAAAAAACACATAATAAAATAATTTTAAACTTCAAAAAACACATAATAAAATAATTTTAAACTTCAAAAAACACATAATAAAATAATTTTAAACTTCAAAAAACACATAATAAAATAATTTTAAACTTCAAAAAACACATAATAAAATAATTTTAAACTTCAAAAAACACATAATAAAATAATTTTAAACTTCAAAAAACACATAATAAAATAATTTTAAACTTCACAAAGCACATAAAAAATAATTTTAAACTTCACAAAAGCACACAAAATAATTCCATACTTTAGAAAGCACACCAGAAAGAACTTAATATCCAGAAAAGTCTTAAAACTTCAGAAAGCACACACAAAATAAACTTACACTTAGTGTCAAGCTTGAGAGCACACAAAAAGAATAATTTCAAAACTTGTTAACTAGACAGGGTGTAAAGAAGAAACGGTATCATAAACAAAAAAATTTTAAACTTCACTGGAAGGGGCCGCGCGAACGCAGGCCCCCACTGCCACAAATTATGACGTAGGCTCTGCCACTTGGGCAGACCTTAGACAGGCACCCTTCCTAAGTGCAATGGAAGTCACATGTCTAGGCCATAGACCTTCTTGATCATCCATTGACCCCGTCCAGGTAAGTATGTTGCTACATACCATATGCCTTTATTTTATAACCCATCAGTGCCACTACTCCAATAGAACTTATCGATGTGGGATATCTTTCTTCTCACTTGCAAACTGAGGAAGGAACACTCTAGTCATAAAACAACATTAACACAAACTAGAAGTATGGCATATTAAGAGGCATAGCCAGAATGAGGTTCAAAGTGTGAACTCCATAACTTCTGCTTCACCCTGTACTGAGAAAACCTGAAGAAATTAACTTGAGCTTTACATAAATTGAATTAGCACAAAACTGATAGTGAGAAGCTGAATAACACCCTTAAAAGTTTTATGCCTTAGCAATTGTAGTACCAGCCAAAATCAAACAGCACTTTAGCAATCATATCAGAATAGTTAAACTTTTCATTTCATTCTTTTACATCTGATGCATCAAAAAATTTTCATTTAGCATACATAACATGAAGAATACGAACTCAATTCTAGATTACTATTGAAGCCCAAAGAGAGACTGAGAGAAACAACTTGGGAGGAATTAAAAAACTAATCATCGGTGAATAGTTATTGTGTAATTCATTATGTTGGTCAGTAGTTATTTCCTTTTCTTCTTTCAAACTTTTATGCTCTGTAATAAAATGTGCATTGGTACAAAACTTTACGCTGTGTAAACTATTTGGTGATATATGGCCAGTAAGATAAACTCAGAAAGTGCTTATGTACACAAGAAGATGAGGCAAGGAGACAGAATTTGACCCTGACATGATCATCTATGTGGAGTAAACTCTTTACACAGTTGACAGTTCTGAGATATAGATAACCAGTATGAAGGACCACTACACTGTCATATGCCTTGAACATGTCTGATTTTTTCATTTGGAACGTGTATAAATTGATGGCCATAGATTCTAGCCTACCCTTATTTTTTCTATGTAATGGAAACATATGAATGTTACCAGTGTGTTATCTGCAATAAGACTGTTATGAACGAAAGCACTAAATGTCTCTTTCACCTCAGAAAGGGGGACTTTTTTAGTCTATTTGCTATATACACCGTGGCTAGGTTTAAGAAATATTGCACAAGATAATTGGTCGAAATTCCTTTGTATGTATTGCCTTACTGACTTGTGGGAGCTTGGATCTCCTTCTTCATTCAAAATTTGGTTGTCATTTGAATAACTACAGTTTCACAGAACCAGTGATGAAGGAGATACATTTGCTTCCTCTATCTAAATTATTTTTATGAAAAGTAGGAGAAAAGATGCTTCAGCATCCTAATTCATTTTGTTTCCGACTTCACGAACCACAGTATCTTAAAATAGTGGATCAGAAGATGTGTGAAAAGTCGATAAATAACTTGAAAGTGAAGAAGCCATGGCCTCCTCTAGACTATCTTGGATTCAGACAATTATCTTCCTTTGATTTCTGACATGTTTTCCTATGGAAAAGTTTGGTGTTATTATCTCTTGTACTTGGCCAACCCATTATTACCTTGTGCCTAGAATATTTCTTCTGTCTCACTGTTCCTGAGCATCATTTATACAGTGAGAATGTAGTCTGAAAATGAAGAACAACAAATCTTTTGTTTACACACAATGAATAACAAGCTTACACATTGACCAAGATATTTCGTATCAATGATTACTTCTCAAATATTTTACAACAAATTGAATATTATTTACGTCGAGTGATGGAGAGAGGAATCAAGTTACTGGACATTTCATAACTTCTTCTGAAGTGATAGAAGTTATTTTATTAAATAAATCAATTCCTGAACTGTTATATTCTATAAAAATTAAACAATGCTCCATGGCACTTATCTAGTTTGACATGTCATGTGAAATTAAAAATGTAGACAAATTTGTACTGTGATATGTCTGCAAAAACCTGGATTACTTAATTCTTCTTATATTCATCGAGGGAAATTGACAATTAAATTTATAAAAATGAACAGGATTTGGCTTCTGATGTTAGCTGATAATACACACACAGGATTAAAAATTGATGAGAAAAAAAAGTGGTGCAAGTGTCTCCGACTTGGAATAACTGCAAGAAGAGGAAAATGAAAAGTAGGCAAATGGCAGGGCCATGTAAATATATTTAGCTAATTAGTGCCGGTGTTCCCATGGCTTAAGGAATTTATATCCCGTGTAGAAGAAAAATTTGCAAATGCATTCGCTTATGAAATTTACACTGCCGCTCCTTTCAACCAGAGCCTGCAACCTACTAAGAATTTACATTTCTCACCCTCAACCCCCACACAAGGTACATATAGGGAAAAAATGGAAAGTGAAATCAAAGAGGAAAAGATGAAGAAAACCAAGAGGAATTACAAATCACAATCAATCCCTATTCTCTCTCCTACTATGCCAAACCCCAGCTTCCCTCGTCGTTTATATTAGATGGAAGCCAAATGAAATTGATCAGTGTGGTCTTGCTCTAATCCCAACCAAAATGATGAAAAACATCTCATTTACAGGTTGTCGTGTCAATGAGCCAGGTCCTCACTCCCAACACCGACAGAAGACTTGTCAATCATGAGCACATTGTACTGTTCATATACTCTTGCACGATTCTCAGCCCACCATTGCTCTGCTTGCTTCTCACTGAACCTCTTCCGACTACATTCACCAATGTTAAGGATAAAAATCAGGTTATGAAATTGCTAATCGTGAAATGCAGTACAGTTATCTGGTTTGTCCCACCAATACCAACTACAGACATTATAGCGGAAAGTAAATCAGAGAAAATATGTAATTGATCACAACATGAAGCACAGGTATATGCAATTAAATTACCATTAGAATGAAAATGTCACTGACGTATGAATAATGCTCGTCAAGGCTTTTAACACCATGTATATTGTATCCTACTTTTTCTTCTATAAAAGTATATCATATTTAACATTAACAAATTTCTCACGTTTAAGTTATGTAAAACGTAAAATGGCGGGAAAACAACGTCTAAAAAACATTGCATACCTGAAGCGAACTCTCTTAAGCTCTATTTTACCTCCTGGAAGGGAGGTGAGCGTAATATAAACACCAGGTTCATCTTGCTCAACCCATTCACTTTCACTACGGGATTCACAGTCTTTTGTTCTGCTCCCATTTCTATTTGTTGAATCAGACTGGCTCATTTTATTGTGACCTGCACTTCGGTTACTAACAGTGCCTGATCCATTTGAAAGTAACTGGTTGTTTGATGCAGTTAATTCTGCCTCTGGACTTAATGCTTGAATATTTAATCGGTCAATGGAAGCATAGTTAACATCATTGGAACAAGGATTAGAACCAAAAGAAGAAGCAAGAGACGGTGATTTCACACTCCTAGCAGGTCCTACAGGTAGCCTCTCAGCCATGTCCTTCAACTGCTCAGGAAAAAAAAGGAAATAAATGTTGGATCAATTAGCCTTGCTATCATACATCCAGTGCAAATCTAGAACAGAGCTATAGAAGCTTAAAGATTTTAAGAGATCCGCTATGTTGGGGCATAAAATTGATTCAGGCTTGACTGTAACTCTGCAAATGTAACATTTCATGGCTTTACAATTTTATTTTCCGGTCAGTGATGAGAGCATATTTATTTCCTTATTTAACCTTTAATGTAAAGATTCTGTTTTCGCTTTCTTCATGATTAAGTTTTTTGCGGTAATAGTCTAGTTGGTAATTTAAGAGATTAAAGTTTCAACCTGAGCAGTGAGTGACTTTATTACTTCCTTTGCTGCTTTGCATTTGGCAGTTTCTTCCCCAGCAATTGCTATTGCATCTTTTAGCTGTTTAGTTGTTCTTTCCAGCTCAACTTCTTGAAGTTGGGCCTTCCGAGTCAGGTTTTCCACCTACAGAGGAAAAAATTTATAAGGCACAAACAGACAACCAAGTGATTAAACATCTTTGTTGGAAGTTTAGAAAAGTAAATGGGAGAAAGGAATGTGGAAAGAATCAGTTCAAGCCCACCAAAGTATGTTATAGAGATGGGGTATCCTCTATATCAAACAGTCAACCACTTATGAAAGAATAATACTAGATAGGTGAAAAGAAGCTCTCTATAATTCCAAAACACAAATGGGAAAGAAAGAAAGAAAAAAAAAACAGTGTAAAACAATCTACTAATACTAACTGTTAACCTTTCTATGAGATAGAAGTATCACAAACCCTGACTACCTTCAACAGTGAATTGTCACATGTTCTGCATTGGAATAATACATTAAAACTTATATGGAAATGTTTCATATCTAACACACTGAAATTTTATGATCTCCTGGATCTCAAATTGCAATTTATCTCTAGATCATTATAATAAAATACAGAAAGTAATTGGGCAACTCACTGACTTGAATTGAATAAGAATCTTTTTACATGTGTCCGGCCATAATACTATAATATCATAATAGCATGTAAATTCATTCTTGTCTTCATTGTCACACATGTCTAGCTCATTTCATCGGACAAATTCACAAAAATTAGAATAAAAGCAAATGACTAGTTTTAATACAAATACAGAGCCACTGGAATCCATTTTGGCAGAATTATATTACATTTACAGCAAGAAAGTGAATACTGACAGTGAGTGCATAAAGTAAGATACCTGTGATCTTAATTTAATAACCTCCTGACTGAGGCTATCGTTAGTCCTCTTAGCATCATCCACAACTATCTTTGGTGATGTAAGACCTCCTAGCGTTGGGGTCGGTGTAGTTGAACGAGGTGGACTAGGTCGTCTAGATATCGGGGATGTTGCTCGGGAAACAATTCTAGATCCAGGAACAGAAGCTGAGAAAAATTTCTTTGATGATCCAAAAACAGGATTGAAAGATTTAGAAATATTCAATGCTCCCCATTGTGAACCCCCATTTGGAACAGGCGAGACACGGCTGCTGTTGAATTCCAATTTCTTGTTTTTCTTTGAAGATCTGCTTTCCACTTGTTTGAAGGATTCAATTGAAGAAAACCTGGCAAGCTGATTTCGAGATCTAGAATCTAATTTGTCATCCTTATCAATTAACTCCAGAGACCCATTATTGACACTTCCTCTTCTGCTCACAGAAGAATGAGACGAAGAATCAGTTTCTACTGCTTTCCTAAGTTTGTTAAAACAATTATCACAGACACGATAAGGTTTGTTCGGGTTTGGTGCCATTGAAGCCTTAAGAGACTTCTTACTGCTACATGAATGGCAAAAAACAAGTCCACAATTATAACAATTGTGGCGTTTTCTTTTGAAATTAAATGGCATTCGACAGCCAGAACACATAGACTGGTCAATACCAGAAACCCACTTATGCAGACATATAGCTGCAGTGAAATTAGTTCCACAAGCAATACTTTTGACATCTTTGTCCTTCAGAGCTTCTACTAATGTTGGGGAATTTCTATCATCTGTATCCCCATGGCCTAAACGGCCATTTGCACCCTTTCCCCATGTGTAAACTTCAGTCCTTGAAGTTAAAACTGCAACGTGATATGCACCACAAGCTATCTCCTCCACAAAACTTTTTGACAATTTCCCTTCAACACGAATTGGTAGCTTCCCATCAGCCTGAGGATTGCCTAATTGGCCATAGACAGGACTGCCCATTGTATAGACATGGCCAGAGGTGGTAAGTGCAACAGTGAGACTATGTCCACAAGCAACTTGGCAAAAATTGTGTTCAATGAGCGCAACACAGGTAGGGACAAGTTTTTCTTCCTTACTACCATGCCCAAGTCGACCTTTGTCTCCATCACCCCAAGTAAACAGCTTCCCTGAAGAGCAGTTGCTGGAACTTGAATTTCCAACCATGACTTCCACAACTGCAGCTGTGTGCCAAACACCACACGCAGCCCGCACAGTACGAAGACCCTTGAGGGATTCTACTTCCCTTGGTAATGAAACACTTTTTCGGTCTCCATGACCCAAAGCACCAAATGTTCCATCACCAAAAGTAAATAATTGACCAGCAGATGTCACAACAGCAGTGTGCCATGGTCCACAGGAAATATATGAAACATGTATGCCTTCCAAGGGACCATTTACTCTCTTTGGTACCCAGTGGCTCACTTGATTTCCATGTCCAAGAAGGCCATAATTGTATGCACCATTACCCCACGTATAAAGATCACCAGAAAGTGTCACAGCACATGTGTGATATTCCCCACAAGCTACAAGTTCAATATTTGTATTGCTTAGAGCATCAATAAGCTTTGGATGGAGCACATCAGAGTCAACACCATGCCCAAGTCTGCCACCTGATTCCTCCCCCCACGAGAAAATTTCACCTTGCTTGGTCACTAGGGCCGCATGCCGTCCACCACAAGCAATATTCTGCACATCAAGAACTACTGCAGACTCCAAAGCTTTTGGAAATAGAGAATCCATTTTCACACCCGAACAACTCCCAACTCGATGATTCCCACCACCCAGAACACCATCACCTGTGCCTTCCCCCCAAATGAAAACATCCCCTAGAGCATCACCATCATCATGACCAGAACCTTGGCTAGATGTGCTAACGGCACTTGATAGACTAACTCTAAAAGCATCCATCCCCATTGTCTTCATGTGACCATGCATACTGTCTGATCCTCCAGACGACACAGAATGTACTGAAGCACTGGCAGAATCTGGAGGATAGAAAGCCTTTTGAGGGACGGCATATAAAACCACATCCAATGCTTTATCCAAACCATTCTTAGGGGGACTCTCGTATGGGCTATGAAGGCGAAGGTGATCCCCACTATCCTGAATAGAACAAAGAAATATTCTATAAATAAACAATTTCAACTGCCATTGAGAGGGTCAGAAAAGAGAAAGGACATAAACAATATGTCAACACCTTTTTCAGGCTTTCGTTACTGCCAAAGGGAGAATTTAACGGAGAACTTCTTCTTGTGTAGGTTCGAGGACTATTAGCCTCAGATGGAATACCTTCACTTCTTGACTCTGTTCTCCACTTCCGGTGATGGCTACGGGAAATCAATGCTTTCAAACCACTGAACCAGACTTCAGCTTCATCTTTATCCTTGCATATCTAGTAGAAAATAATCAAACCATCAGACTGTTATATAAAATTTATTGATACTGTTCACAAAGTCAATAATATCTGTACAAGCAACAGGACTGCTGCAGAAAAAAAATCCAAATGGGAGAGAAATGAAGAAACTCATACCAAGTCCAGTGACCTATCATTGTAGATAAGAGAGAATGACTGGTATTCTTTCTCAGGTCGTGGATATCTTTGAAAGATAGGCTGAAAAGAGTAGGGCCATCTTTTATCAATCATAACAGAGAACCTTATCACTTGAAAAGAATTTACGGTAGACGCTGAAAGTCAAAAAGGCATGAGTAATGTCTTTGGATTTAAATGCCAACTTATTAGAATAGGACACTGAAACGGCAAACATCATGTTCCTCAAAGCAAAACACAATCTAATAGTTACCGCAAACAAGTATATTGTAAACTATTCATAATACTAAAGAAACAAAGCATTTTACTGTCGATGGATAATGAAATATATCATATTTAGAAATCTTGACTTCCAGCATATGGTGGTCACTCACACTCACACCACGAGTGCATATAGATATAGGTGACAAACTGTATTAGTCATACAAACATCAAATTGAACAGAAATATCTTATAACTGGTTATCTCAGCATGTTAAGGCACTGTTGGCTAAATCTAAAGAAGCAAAAAGATAAAGTGGTTTTTCTTGTCAATTTTGAAATCTTACTGTGCGTTGTCCAGATATAATTCTAGAGACATGACTCAGTTTAAGGTGTTTCTCTTCTTTCCCTGAGAACCATATCAAAACAGATTCATCCTGAAAAAAAAAATAGAGGACTCAAATTTTAACTTTTGGTTACTGGAAAACATCTAAAAAAATAAATTATGAAAATAACGTAAGTAGACCACAAACAAGATTATGGGAATAACAAAACAGTCGTACATACTTAAAACCATGAAATGGCATGAAAGTAATTCTGTAAATGGTATGCACAACCACCAAATACAAGAGTTGATATGGCATGGTGGTCTATAAGGTACCATGGATGCTTACGTTCAAACTCTAGACATGTGGATTAGAGTAATTGCTTTAACAAGATTTGGCATGTTTTCTGAAGGCCATCTTCCAATTTTTAAATGTGCCAAATATTGGCACAATGGATGTCTTAACCAGATAAAATCATTCTCACGTTGACCAGAAGTTGTATCCACTATACACTACTAAGTTTTCTCAGTAAGCCCATTTCCAAGGGTTTCAGTAAAGAAACGTCAAGTTATCATATTTTCAATATGTTGCTGAAATCCATGTTAAGCTCAATACCATAATCATTGTGACTATATCAAAATTTCATGATGTTGTTACTGCAAACCCGCTGAGAAACCTAGTCTTAAGCTAAACTAATTAATGGTGAGCAATTGATTAATCTTTCTTTAATATGTGTAATTTTTCTAGTAGAGCATGAAGTATTCGGATCTCCTAATTTTCACTATCTAATCTGTTTCAAGGTCCCCTACAATCACTTAGAATAAATATTTTCACCACTATTTAACAATAAATAAATACAAAATAAAATATAGAAGGACCAAGGATTTTACAAATACCAAATACAATTCTTTGAAGAAAAGAAATTTGTTAGCACACTTTAATAAGGATTTGTTTTAATTTACAAAATAAGAGTACAAGCTCACATTGGAAAGACGAAAGGGGCAAAACTTGGGTTTTCCCCTTCTTCCATACTTGAGCAAGCAGGCCCCTTTCTTTAAAGCAGTAATGGCCTGTCAATAAGATCAATAAGAGATTTCAGCCAGCACGTATAGCATATCTGAAGATACGAGAAGACTTAGAACAGAGAAATCACTGAATAAGCATAGCACATGGATAACATTACTGAAAAGCACCAAGAGCAGCCTGCTAAAGTCTAAAACCGAACATAAAGAGCAACGACTAACTGAATGCTATCGCAAAATTTACTACAACGAGGCCGTATAAAAGAGCATATCCAACTCTTTTGTCATTTAGTCAATATAATACTCAAACAGCGTCTTTTAGAGCCATATAAACCTTGTCTTCCTATGGCAGAACATGGTAACAAACACCCAAATAATCCATGAAAGTGAACAATGATCAATTAGAAAGGCCCATAAATGGTAATATTAGTGAAACAAATTCAAGAAATAACTAATCTAATAATCACATAGTCAAATATCTAATTATTTAGCCCGCAAAAGAAGTAATCAAAACTCTGAAGACGACACACTTAGCTAACTATCAACACACTCGTTACTCCCAAATTTTAATTAAAAGAAGTAAACTCAGAGTAACAGATCAAAACCACCAAGATTTTTCACTACCAATTATAAACTAGCTTTTCCTGAGGATACAGTTCTAGCTGGCAGTCAAACAAGCGAACCATAGACATTCATCAAAATATCCATAATTATAAGTTCCAAACGAAATGAAGCTAATTTCCTATTCCCTCTCTCATCCCATTTACAATGCCCCTACCAACAGAAAATAAGAACATTGCCACCACTGTACAACGCACGCACAGCACACAGATTAACAAAATCTAAAAGCAAACAGTACTCCAAAATAAAATTCAAAGCACAACGCTACAGAGAAAAGTTTCCAAGGAAATGGACAAAAAAGAAACATATTATATACCTGCTCAATGTCTCTTTCCACAGGACCGGTTCTGCTAAGATCCGAAGCCATTCTACCAGTCCGCGACATCACGCAAAAACAAAACCAAAAAACGCAAAAAGAAAAAAAACACACAAACAGCACTAATTAGAAACTTTCACTTTCTCCTCAAATCCAAACACTAATCTTTTACATTCACCCGTTCTCGTACCCGAACCCTTCCATTCATCAATTCACCCACTCAAACCCTCGCTCCAACAGCTCCAAGCCTCCTCCAGCACGCGAATCCACCATAATTACAGCTCCATCTCGCACTCACCCAATTGAAGCTTTGCTCCGCAACTTCGTGCAGCGCAGGAACCACTATAGCGCTCCCCGACGCGGTGATTGGCACCGTGGCAAGGCACTAGGTTGCACCGGAAGAAGGCGATCGAGGAACGACGGCGACACTCGGTGGATTCCGGTGACGGTGAGGTCGGCGAGCTCGCGGCGAGGAAGTGCGCGTAAACGGAATGGGAGAATCTAGGGAAGTATGATCTGCAAAATCAGTTGCAGATGAGAGAGAGAGCAGTGAGAGGGAGCTAGAGAGAGAGAGAGCTTGAGGTTTTAGAGAGAGAAAGCGAAGGAGAATTATAAAAAAGCATAGAAAAAGAAACACAGTGTACGTCTATGGCTGAGGAATGAGTGAGTGTGTGTGTGTGTGAGAGAGAGAGAGAGAGAGCTCAAAACAGAAGCAAGCTACATTCATTTTTTTTAAAATTGAAATAACTAAAAAGCTAAATGGATCAAAAATCACCCTAAATTTCGCCATAATTTACGACCTTGCCATTACTCTACGCTTTTTCTTTTTACGAAATTCTTTAAAAATTAAAACATTTTTGTTTGGTTCATTACACTGTCAAGAATATATCGACACAGAAAATTAAAAAATAAATTGAATTATTTAGTCATTAATTAATATTTTAAAATATATATATATATGGTCGCGGTTGAGTCAATGGTGTGTGAGAATTTAAAATAAATAAATAAATAAATAAAAAGTAGCTTAGGAAGGTGATTTTAATACAATACATGTGAATATAATTGCAGTGCCGAAAATACAGGAATGGCTTTGTCCTGTTTGGGTGGAATAGGATTAATCTTGTAATATTATTATTTATTCTTTTATTATGTATTTGGATAAAACTCACTGTAATACTTTTATTTTTATTTAAGTCTGTCTTCATATTAATAATTAATGTGAGATCACAGTAATTTTTTAAAATTTAAATGAATTTTAAAATGTGAAATAATTAAAGTATTTTCGAGAAAATATTTAAATTGTATAGATAATGGTTAAAATAAATTTATGAAGAAAAATAAAAACTGAAACATTAAATAAATTACGTGTTAAAATGAAAAATAGTGAAATATGATAAAAAAAAGTAATAATAATTTAAATTTAATTTTGAAACTACTAGCCTTGTGGGCAATTTTAAAACTACATTTTTTTTTTGGGAAAGAATTTGATTCATTAAATGTCAACAATTTAAGTTTAGAAATTAAAGTAGTAACTTTAATTGTTAGTAAAGAAAAATAATTTATCTTAATATAAATAATTATTTTTATTAATGACTAAAATTGTAACCAACCTACTAGAATTGTCATGTCAAAAATAATGGCCAACCTACTAGAATTATATGCACATGTACTTATAACCAAAGTTTAAACCAAAATGCAAACAAAAACGCGTATATGAATACAAGTTGAAAATATGTTTTTTTCAAAACATGGATAAGATATTACTCAAATATGTCAACAATTTAATAAAGTTATATTAACTTTAAACATGTAATATTAAAATTATATATATTCTAATATGTACTTTGATATCAAATTCTTTAGTTCATATATGACAGTTTATGTATACTCAGGAAGTTTATGTATCTCTTAATTTAGAAACATTACAAGAATTTTTATTAATTGTTCATCACCACGATACTCTAATTGATATGATTTAAGTATGATAAAATATTAACATACAATTTTGGATATTTTATGATGAAATACTTAGGTTATACTTGTTCTCCTAACTATCATCTTTCATGTTATTACATCATTAATTTCATCACATACAAGTATAGACATTAATCCATTCCCATTTAACATACATATCAATGCTATATGAAGTGAGGTAAATAATTTTCAACACACTAATTATAACCTTTAAATATATAACCAAAATGAAAGAAAAAGCAATCTTGAGAATAAACATGCCATTGAGAGAGTTTTACTCATGTTATTACTAAATAAAATTTAAATTTTTTTGTGGAGATGTTAATTGAGCAAGATATTTTTAGGTTTAAAAAATAACTCAAAGCTTTAAAACAATCTCTTAAATGGAATATCTCTTGAGATAAAATGGATTAATTACTTGGATGATGGTTTATTGAAATTAGTAAATTTGGCTTGAATTAGTCATATTTTGATGAATGATCTCTTAAAATTAGTCTATTTATTACTTGTTTGAACAAGATCCATACGTAAATATATAAATAAGTAAATCATTCTTTTTAAGTGAATGTTATCATGACATATTGCGATTGAGGTATTAAATACAAATAATCTTTAAGAAAATGAAATATCATAATTTTATATTGTTAGTTAAATCATACAGATAAATATATCCTGTGATTAAAATTATATATATATATATATATATATATATATATATATATATATATATATATATATATATATATATATATATATATATATATATATATTAAATGCATAGAACCAACATTACACATGACATAAAGGAGTCCGTATAGATTTTAATATTGTTTATGATGAATTATTTATTAGTATTTAACCAAACATACTTAATACAAATATTTTGAAAAATATTGGTTATAATTAATTATTTTGATTTTAATATTATAAGATACATAATTAAATATTTTTTAATATTTAAATTAGAATATGATCCAATTTACTAAAGGGAATAGTTATGATTTTACAC
Organism: Vigna umbellata; assembly: GCF_029865625.1. NCBI lineage: Eukaryota > Viridiplantae > Streptophyta > Magnoliopsida > Fabales > Fabaceae > Vigna > Vigna umbellata. The sequence continues at coordinate 11,941,400 of NC_142165.1, read as the reverse complement.
CAGTAGAAAAAATAAATTGTTTTGGTTATTTATCCAAACAAAAAGGTAAGTATTTTGTTTGGTTAAAAAAATGAAATACTAAACCACAAATCAAAAAATGAAAAAAAGAATGCTATTTAGCTTTCAATTCTGATTATAACCACGATCATAAAGACCAAATCTCATTTCGGCTTTGCTTACAGGATAACTAAAGCTTACTTTTTTTTTAAATTACATTTTTTGAAAAGGTATTTAGCTTATATTATTAGTGAATTGTCAAATATAATTTATATTCCAGGTATTTAAATAATTGAGATCCGATATTGTTTTTTTTTCTAGTGTTTGGTTTTAATTATGGTTTCAACTGAAATCGAACATTCATTTCTACTTCGATTTTGGTTATAACTGAAGTTTAATTTTGATATTTTAAAATTTTTTTTTCATCTTACATATTAAACTTTAAGAAATTCAAAACAAAAATAACATGTAAATGTGATAAATACTTACAAAATATTCAAAATTATGATATTCTTATAACAATTAAATATTATTGTACCTTTCTGTTGAATATTTTGCACAAGTTTTTCTTAAATAATGAATAGACTTATTAGGAATTAATTAGAATTCTTGAATTTATTCACAAAATACAATAATTTTAATTAATATATAAAAGAACAAAGTTGTAAAATATTTGATTGAATGCAATTATTAGTGTTTTCTAGTTATTTGTAATTAATGCAAAATCAAATAATAGTTGACATCCAATGTATTACATAATAATCACACTCCTTTGAATTAGGTTGTCTACTACAATACAATATATTAACATAATTATAAATAATTGAAGAATATCGTTAAAATAAAACAATTATAAATATATGGATCAAAATATCAACGATAAAGGACAATCATGTAAGTTTCTTAGTTTTATAAGTTGATTTTCCTAATAACATTACATGTCTATGTAATTGAAAAAAAAAATAAAATGTTTTAAAATATACTTATATAACAAAACATTCATAACATTAATATAACATTTAAGTTGTCACCCATTTATTATCTGAAATGGTTAGAAAAGATTTATATAAGAAACAAAACCACACAATCATATTGTCAGTTAGAAAAAACCACAAATAATTGAATTACCATACACATGATTTTTATAACAAGTATTATAAAAGTTAATAATACGTTTTAATTGAATTTCCATGTAATTTTAATTAAGATTTAAAAAAGTCAGTACAGTTCAAAAGACTAACTATTTGATAAATTATTTAAATTTAAAAATTGTAAAATGCATAAATACTCTATAATTATATGTATAACTAAAAAGTTATTATCACCGTAAATTATTATCTGTGTTCATCCTTCCTTTATCATGTTCTGAAAAATATATTTATTTTTTCTTTCTGTAAAAAAATGTGTGAAGAAGATGCATGTACAATGAACCAGTAACACATTAACACTTGAAACATTGAAACATCATCGTCTAACAAGTAGAGCTATCTGAGATGCAACTATCAATTCCAATTTTCATGTCTCACTTTTGGTGTGACAAACCAAAATTACTAAAATTAATGAATTTTAAATATTTGAAAATTTTAAGGTTGTTGTATTTTATTATTTCTCGTCCTTATCGTGACAGTGCTCTAAATTTGTTGTTATTATTTAAACAATTAAGTCCACATCTTGTTTACTTCACTTGCTTGATTTTTATTTAGACAAAAAAAAGAGTAGAGAAATTATTATCAAGTTATCTTTTTAATAATTTTTATCATATAGACTTAAAAATAATTTTTTACACACTGATATATACGTGGATAGAGTTTGGAATTTAGATTGAATATTATAATAATTCTTTTCATATACAAAATATGAAAAGAAAATACTGGTATATATTTCTACATTTATATTTAAGTACAAATTTTAATATTTTTTCCGCATACTTTCTAAATCATATGTACTCGTATTTATACTGATTATTCACGCTTTACTTACACGTAAAGTTAATAATTTAATAAATGATATCACTAAATTAAAAGTTTATTCTTAAATCGAGTAGCGTTATTGAAGCATAATATGAGTTATTCAAACATAAGTTATAATCAAATAACATCAAAATTTTAATAATTTTACAAAATCATTTTCAAAAATAACGTTTAATATTTGACTTTTTAACGATGTCAAATTTAGAGTAAATAAATAATATTTTGAAACAACTTTTCCAACACAGACAGACACACAAACACAGACAGATACAAACACAGACACACACAAACACACAAATACACACACAAACAAACACACAAACACATAGACACAGACACACAAACACACACACAAACACAAACACACAGACACAGACACGCACACACATAGACACACATACACACACAGAGACACACACACAAATACACACACAGACACACACGCGCGCGTGCACACACACAATTAATTCATATAGAAAAAAGGCAAGTAAGATAATTCAATAAATTTACATGTTGATATCACATGAACTAAAGATGTTTTCTATCTATATATTTTTATTTTTGGTCTCCTTGTTTCTAATTCTATCCTTTAAATAATTTTAAATTCAAATAATTATTTTATTCATATTATCTTTTAAGAACCATTTTCTTAACCCAAGTATTTTTTAAATTGTTAGGATTTACACATTTCAATAGTTTTTTTATATGTGAATTATTTTATATGCGTGAAGCTATGCCTAAAAATACAAATTTTAACGTATTTTTTTAAAACTTATTAAGTTTTTTTATTTAAATACATCATAAAATGAATAGAAGGAAAAATTATACATTCAAAATGAACTTGATCTAGTGTTCAATAGTTTCAAAGAAGTTGACAATACAGGAAAATTAACAATCAAATAAAAGTTACTTTAAAATTGTTTGTTCTTTTATAGCATCAATTATACCTCTAATGCATAAAGTAAAAATGAAGAGTGGACAAAAAATTTATGTTCACTGATCTCAAATGTCTACAAAGCATGAATCATTGTATTTCGAGCTTGTAGACACCTTGCATTTCATATATGATAGTTATTCAACAAAAAAGGAAATGCAATCTAAGGTTAAGTTTGTGCAACAAAGAATAATACTCGTGTTAGAGCACTTTTATCCGATTTGTCATTCTAACACAGTCGATGTTGTTGATGTGAATGTTGGTGGTCATTGTAAATATAAACGCATTGTTGCTTTGTTGGAATGAGTGAAAAATCATGACCCCTTATCTAACATGATTTGCTTAAAGAACTTAGTTAGTGACATGACGAATACGTAAGATTAATGAGAAGTTATGATCAACTAGAACAACTAAAGAAGTTTTTTATATTTATAAAGAATTGTTTTTTATTATAAAATAAATTTATAGAAACGAGAAATTTTTAAAAGGCACAGTTTAATTAAGCAAACTAATTCATCCCCCTATTGGTTTTTGCCCGTCCACGAACGTGCTTATTTTCTAACAGCCTCATCTTAGATGCCCTCGCATGATCCACACCAATGAGAGTTTCCAAAGTTGCTTCAAAGTCTAAGACTTCATTCAAACATAATTGTCCCAATATAGGCAAAGGTAGCAAGGTAGTCACATAATCTAGTGTGACAATCATATCACAAAGACATGAAAAATGTTTGTCTCTCTATGACATCTCTCAACGAATATCAATATCAGCGATCGTAAGAAATAATACATCAAGACATCAAATTGAAATTCATCACAAAATTTTGAACACCCAACTTACATGTTCCAAGCATCACAATAAAAAAAAAATCAATAACTTTACTAACCTAGCCATGTCCAAATGTGACATGATCAACATAACTTGTCAATGATAATGTATCATGTGGACCTCCACGGAATTCACCTAGTTCATGTTCTTCTCAAACAACATCTTCGTGTTGCTCAATAACATGATGTTACTCCTCAATAACATCATGTTGCTCCTCAATAACATATCCTCCTCCTCTTTAAGATTATGATGAGTTAATGATGCAACTTCTTCATCATAACGATCCCTTTTGTGAACAGATGTCGTAAGTCTCCTTCTAGCTTCACGTTGTGAATAACTTTAAGTCCATTATGTAGATGTACCTCATGTTATTATCATTTCTATAACAAACAAATTCATAAAAATATTAAAATCAATACACATGATAACTAATTAATTTAAAGAGAATAAAATAAATAACAACACACAAAATAAATAAAATTAACAAATTAACAAAATCATAACCAATAAAAATAAATTAAAATAATTTTTTTAAAATAAAATAATAATTACAAAAAAAGTATACAATAATATATATATATATATATATATATCCTAATCCGTAAACTCGTAATCCCACAACTTTAAGGAAGAACACACAAAATAAATAAAATTAAAAATAAACAAAGTAAATTAAAAGGGAAATGAAAAAATAATTAAAAAACAATTAAATAAATAATTCTAAAAAAAAAGTCTAAACCCTAAACAAGAGTGCACAATAAACAAAATCCATATAAAAATAGAATAAATTTATATTTATATATATATATATAGTATCATATTTTAAAATTCAGCTTGTTAACCAAATTTTAAAACTCAATAAACTTTTTAATCAAATTTTAAAATTCAGTAATTAGCTTAAATTTAGTACTCCTTTAACCTGAAATTCAGTGAAATTCTTAAATAGATTTCAAAATTCAATAAAATTCTTAATCAAATTTTAAAATCTGCTAAAATTTTAATCAGATTTTAAAATCTGGTAAAATTCTTAATCAGATTTTGAAATTGGTAAATTTGTAACCTTATATCTAAATTTTCAATTTCTAAGTTCATCTATACTATACTAAACATTTTAAAAAAGAAACATAAGAATAATTTTGGTGTTGGGTGGAGAACAAAGCAAGAGTAAAAGGATGGTATAGTGTGGTGTTAGGTTAGAAAAAAACAAAAAGTGAGTGTGAGAGTAAAAATAAGTAGGAAGTAATTATAAGAGAGAAAAAAAATTACTCTAATAAAAGAATAGTTTCAACATTTAGAAAAGTTTGAGGTGAAGAAGAAAACTTGGAAATTAAAAAAAAAAAATCCCCTTTTTAAGCTGTGCCTAAATGTACTGAGCATAAAATGTTTTCAGTCACTTTATATCACAAATTTATATTTTTAATTGGATATATTTTAATATCTATCAACTTAATAAACAATGCTACAATTAGCCTTTAAGGACGTGTAATATTTTCAATTTAAAAATAATAAATTTTATAAAATATGTTTATTGAAATATGTTGACATGGTATAAAATTTATAATTTTAAATTTTAAATAACACTATGAATCATAAAAATAAGAAAATATTTTAAAATATTAAAAAGTCAAGATTTAAATAAAACTAATAACAAAGTGTAAATTCTATGAAGCTATTTTATTAAAAAAACAATATTAACATTAAATGAAACAATAGACACATATAATGTTTGTATTGGAAAGAAAAGATAATGTGATATAATGAAAGTAACCTAAAATAAAGTATGAGCTTGAGCTTATATAAAGAGTGAAAGCACACTGAGGGGTTGTTATCATAAATCTCACCTTGGTCCCATTACTTTTTTCAATTAATTAAGTTTCGGTTGCTTTCATCCTTCTTTCACCAGATCAGGCTCATCTCTGTCAACTTATTAATCTCCACACACAATAAAACCAAAGAAAATATGAAAAATCTTCAATGCTTACATGTAAAAACCCACCATTCACATTCATTTGTTAGTACAGAAATAATATTTAATATGACGTATTTAACGTCTAACAAAAGAAAATTCAATGTAAAAAATAATTTGTGGTAATTTTGTAAATAAAACGTTATTGTAGAAGTCGGTTAAATGATCCCGATGTCAAATACAGTATAGACGTCGGCTCCTCCAGGGTCAAACAAATGGTCTGTATACATGACTGAGAAGTTACTATTTATTGCCTTTAGACATATGCTACGTCACACCGACGTCTAATTGCAATTAAACGTCGGCTTTCTCCGGATGTAAAAAATGTCCAAAAATATCTCATTTTAAGCATTAATATTAATTTTTTTACTACTTAGACATCGATCCCCCTACCCACAGACGTCAAAAATATGTGAAATTACCTCATTTTGGGCGCCAAGATTATTTTTTTTACCACTTAAACTTCGGCTAGGAAGAGAGATCGACATCAAATATCCTGCATTTTCACCTACTCCAGAACACGAGCACTAGTTACATGTTTCCTCTTTCGCTGCGTTCAACTTCTTCCTCTCTTTCTCTCATTCGTCATTAACGTTCAGGTAAATTTCTTCCACTTTGCACCGTTTAAAATCATTTTGCACCGATTATATTACGTTTGGAACCATTATCTTTCATTTGCACTGATTAAAATTCGTTTTCATTAGCTTTTGGTGCAATTCTTGGGCGTGTTCTAAGACAATTGTGACGACGATTTTTGGACCGTTATTGTGCACATTGTTTTAAAGCCCATAAACTGACGTCTGTTATTCTTACCACAGACATCAATTAACGTCTCTTATAAATATAATATATGTTAATTGACAACAGATAGTAGACGTCAATTTAACGTCTTTCGCTATGACACCAAACATTTAACAAATGTCAAAAGCCTAAAATAGTGACTCAGCAAACGAGTCTATGCAAAAATTAAGTCACAAAATTTCTATTGATTTTTCTTTAGTAATTTTCAAATTCTTATGATACATTCAAGATTTTTGTATCATTTCATGAAAGAACTTGAAACACTTAAAACAAATTTAAGAATACAACATTTTATTATTATTTTATTAAAAAATATTCAAATATTTTGAGATTTTCTTTTTGAAGTATAAGGCAATTGGTATTAAAAAGTTGTTAAAACCTTTTTCAAAAGTCTTGGTAAAAATACTTTACTCAAAAGAAATGTAAATAAGTATCACAAATATACTTTACTGAAAAGAAATGAATGTAGAGTGTTGGTAAAAAATTGTGCATGTGCAGCATGGATGGAGTTGACAAAGAGGCATGATACCCTTGGCAATGGCACTTGTCTCTCCAACCCTTGTGAGTGATTGAGACCAACACCACTGTCCACTCCTCTGCTACACTTTTTTCAAAAGTTGCTCTTAGCCACATCTCAAACTTCATGGTCCCCTATACCTACCTTAAGTGCTTCTTATATATCACTTTTTCCATCCATTTAATATTCTCCTATCAACACCTTTTTAACCTAATTTATTCTATCCAAATTATTATATTTATAGATATTTATAACAAAACCAAACCACCTATTCCATAAAATAAAATTATTTAACTTTTTTTTGTTAGAGTAATGTTAAGATAAATATTTTTACATTAATTCCACATGCAATATAAAAATAAAATGATCATAAAAAAAATAATTTTTTATATTAAAAAAGAAAGTAAAAAATAATATCATAGGTAAAATTTTTATGCATGTTATTATATTTTTCTTTGTATTAACTTATATGCTAGAAGTTATTTCTTATTACATTGCAAATCTTACTTTGTTTATATGTAAGTTTATTTTATATGAATTCCAACCCAAAGTTACATGTTCTAATGCTTAAATATAGAAGGAAAGATTTGTCACTTTTTAATTAAAACACTTTCAAGCTTTTCTCTGGTTTGAATAAAATTTCAAGTGGTTTGGACCATCTTGCCTTTAACCACATGAACAAAAGGTTTGCCCAGGAAAACTATTATTATGTTTAAAGGATATTAATTATAGAATTTGAAATGTTTTCATTAGTGTGTGTGTGTGTGTGTATATATATATATATATATATATATATATATATATAAAGATCAAATGTTATAATTTGAAATTTTTATATATCTACCTATGTTATTAATTTGATATGGTTAATAACTTTGGTTCGAATATTCACAAGGTCACGGATACTTATTAGTGTATTAAGAACCATAATTAGTAGTGTTAAACAACAAAACAATATAAAATAATTAAAAACAATTTAAAAAACTGAAAACCAATTATAATTTATTTTTTTCATAATCAAATTGAAACAACTTTTTAAAAAAAATATAAAAATAGATTTAGATTTAAGAAAAGACTTAAACATAAATCGGTTAAAGAATTAAAATATAAATTTTAAAATAACATATGTCAAAATCCTTACTTGTATTAATGTTATATTTATTTTGACCGATTAATTAAAAGTCGAGGTCGAACTGGACCACTAACTATATTTAAATATAATACTATAAATTTAAAATGAACTAACAGCTACTAAATATGTTTTGTAAAAGCTTTTCGTATCATGTAATTTATATTTTACTCGTAATGTTTTTATATTTATTAAAATAAGAAAATAAATTTATCTGTAATCTTTAACCACAAAACCGAGTACTCAAGTATACACTTTGTCACTGAAAAAAAAAACTTGAAAATATCACCGTCTGTAAAAAGAAATTTAAATACATGTATGACCTGTTGAAGAGATTTGGACATTATTAATTTATTACAATTTAATTATATATGCATGTAATGATTAATGAAACAGAAGTTGAATCATGCTATTGCTTTATACCCTATATATAGTATAATACTTTGCACATTATATGGTTTATTATAGAATTAAACCACGATAGAAGTTATTATCATATAACTATATATTTTGATGATATATATATGATTATATAAATTTGAAATTGAAGTAATGTTTGAGTTTGCAATTATTTTGTGATGTGGACCAAACTTTTAAAAAGGTTAATTGTGAAATTTGACCTATATGGGAGAGAGAACCTAACATTGATCCAATGTTTGAATTATATATATGGTGCTCTTCTTTTAAGCACAACTATTCTAAGCGGTTATTCTGCATGCCTAACTGTGGTCCTTCACGCCAATTATTAAAGAGAAACTATCTTTTGGTATACTTTCATCTTCTAGCTTCACATTCATGGTACCTTGTTATTTTTAAACTTATATTCAATTTCATTCAACATATATATATATATCATACATTTTTTATTAATTTCTAATCTTATCGAGTGTGGATTTGCGGACAATTGACAAGATTTCATCGGTGACTTAAAAATTCTTTTTGATAGAAATAAAATCCATTATGCTTAGAGACGAGAGATTCACATGAACGGTAAACCTATGTTTCAATTAGAATAATACTTACCTTATCTTATAATAACCGTATAATAACCGTATAATTGATAATAACACGTATATATATATATATATATATATATATATATATATATATATATATATATATATATATATATATATATATTATCAAAATATCGAAATTAATTAAGAAATTTGAATATTAATCCAATAGACACAAGTTTGAATTGATCGAGAATGAAAAAAAAGTTTAATAAATCTTGTTAGACAGTGTTATTTAATATGTCTATATATTGGGTCATATTTATCCTAATTAATTTATATAATACAAATTCAGTTTATTTATATAATATGGTAAATCTTTATTAAGCACCAAATACAATTTTTTTCATATCCAACTTGATCAAATTTCTTTTTCAACTCTAACTATCTAACTTTTTTATACGAGTCAAATATTAATAAAGTCTGGATCATTTTCTTCATAACCCAACATTCAATGCAGGACCTGAGCATCTTAACATAATGTTTTCTATGTAGAAATACTTAACTAATAATAATCATAATCTCATTCGTGTATACTTCATCCATTCATCACTTATCATATTTAATAATATTTTAATTAAAATAAAAACAAACAAATAACACAAGAAAAGAAAAAAAAAATTTTAATTGTGTTAACGTTCACTTATATATTATATATGTTTCTAATCCATAGGACATTTGTAACATTAGATCTTTGAAATTATTAAGTTGATATTAATTTTACAAAAAAAAAATATATATTCAAAAAAATTTGTTAAATGATTGTTAGATCAACTAATTATTGGGTCATTTCCTAATTAGGACAATAACATAAAAATACGAAAACAGAATTCATTTTTCTCTCGAAACATAAACTAATCTTTGTTCACTAATTAGGTTTAAAGAGTTTTGTATATATAGATAAATAAAATTATTAAACACGGGATTTTCTATTAAAAATAGATTATTCTTATTCATTGCTCAATCAATCAAATTACGTGAAAACATATAAAACATCCCAATAATATATAATTTAAAAATTTTCTTTCAGACATATTAAGTTACTTAAATCATAAAACAATCATACATGTGGACACAACACAAACTATCTAACTATGCATGCATCGAATCTAGTATATATATTGAGTATAATTTATGAACTGAATTAGCAAATTAGATTTAGGAAATTGTAATAATACTCTACATGAAACCTTTGTTTGATGTGCAAACATCATAGTAGAAAAGAAAACATAGGTTTGTTAAAATTGATGAATGCCCTCTTTCACATGCTGCCTTTCTTACGTGTTCTATTCTGCATTCCTTGATTAATTGGCTCATGTTATTCGTATCTTCATGGCTAAAATAAAGAACATGCAAGTACACTACTTTAAACACACATCATTAAAATGTTTCTTAGCCATGTTTCCATGGTACTAGGATTTGGTGATTGGTGCAAAGAAAATCCAAAGGGTGAGAACCAATTAACACAAAACAACATGTACATTTGTACATTGTACTAAATTGATGAACATTTCACGTAAGGATTTATTGGAGTAGTACAACATTATACGAACTCAAATCGAATAAGTTTTACATTTCTTTTAATTCACAACTTTGTAATAAAAATTTATAGGTTTTCTTTCTTCTATTTTCTAATTTTTGTTCAATAGGAAACTTACACTTATATTTTTAACATAACATATAATGAATTAATGACACAAATATAACCGAGTTTTATCCATTATTATTTTCTTGTAAAATTTAGAGATTTGATAGTTAAATTAAAACTTTTATCGTATATGGATATTTTCCAATGTTAACTTCTGGTAATCATTCTAAAATGTTGGCGAAAATTAGAAAATATGTTATGTATTCAATGACACATTTACTTCAAAATTAACTTTGATTTTTTTGAGAACCTCAATGATTAAAAGATATTTCACTTAAATGAATTTTATGAAAAAAAAAATACTAGAATGCGTAATCAGAGAAGAAGAGATCAATGGTTTATAATTGTTTGGTTACCATAGAGATATTTTTCTTTATAATATTAATAATGAAAAATCGTATAATATTTTTAAAATGTAAAAAGTGTGTAGAATGATTATAATTTGTGAAAATATATGGCAGTTAAAACTTTCTATAATATGTGTTTTCTAAAAAATTTCAATGTTTTTCTTCTTTAAAAATGTTCCGGTGCTTCACTAAAATAAGTTTCTCGATCCGTCACTAATTTAATCTAAAATTTATAAGGGAGTGTCCCTTTCATTATAAAATGATTAATTATTTATATAAAAAATTATATTTTAATTAATTTGTTAATAATAAAAAATAATGTAAAGTGATTTTTTATAGAGTACAGGAAGAAAATAAGTTGTGATTTTATCGTTTATGTCAGACCAAGAACACTACTAATTCACAAATGAAAAGCCCACAATAAAAAAGACTAACAAAAATAATCTCCAAACTTAAAATGGAATGGTTTATCCGAATATTATCCATGATAAAAAAGTATTTATAAATGGAGAAATGATATTTTAACAAACATAAATTTTTTTATATTTATTTGATATTATTCTTTTTTATTTTTTACTTTTTTAAAAGAAAAAATACAAAAATTCACTCTTTTGTAATTATTTTATCTTTATAATATGTCAAAATGAATGTAAATATGTTACTCTTACAAATAAAAAAAGGATAAATACTATTTACAAGTCACATTTAAAGTCATCATAGACTAACTCAAGACCCAATTAATTACAAAGAACTTACAGAATCAATTAACTAAATTACATCTTTTTAAATTAATACAGAACTAAGGAAACAGAGATTGTCAAAGAAAAAAGTAGAAGTTGGCATTTAAACTACCAATCAATGGATCAAATTAGCATATCAAATGCACTACCATCATAATTAAACCAGTAAAAGACAAATAACAAGTATATAATAAGCTGGAATTTAACCAACCACAAGGAGCTTCAGAAAATGAAATTTTACACAAAAAAATAACATGGGAGGCGTAATTCATTTTTTTCATTTTTTTTACAAAGGAAAAATAGGCGAGCACAAAGAACAGTAAATGGAGTCACTGTTATGGCTGTCAGAAACAGTGGTTTCCATGTTAAAGGAAAACGTATATGTCGTTTTAGAATGTACATACCCAATGGATTAAGACAAAACCCTCACACTTGTTACCATCTATCAACAGCATTTAATAATCTAGTGAGGAACTGGTTTCAGCAGTTTCATCCTCACTAAAGCTAGAAGGCATCTCTGCAGCAGATCTGCATGATCATACACAATGCCATTAGAAAAACACTACTTTTATGTTTAAAAGCCTTTCTTTCTAGGAAAGTTATTTTAGGCCTAACCTTTGAAGACAAACCCAAAAAAGGTTTAAGCCAAACACTACCTAAACAAACATCATATATTGTCATGGGAGACAAAACCACACATGATGAAATACCCACCTGTGAATTTTCCTTTTCTCCATCTCAGCAACAGGTGATGGTTTCACATGGTATTGTTGAAGCATGTCAACTTTAGCTCTCTTTGCAACCTATACACATAGTAAAGCCAAACATCATATACATGCATGGAAGGAGGGAACTGAACTCATTAGGAAATCAAATAATCACATTCCAGAAGGAAAACTAACCAGAATTTCATTTGAAAGTCTCCCTGCTCCATCTACATCGCGGTATGTATTTTTTGCTTTCTTGTCCACCTTAAACATCTCTTCCTGCACAAAATATTAACCTTTTAAACCATCTGTAAGCAGGAGAGATTGATCATTAGAGATATAACACAGAAAGTGCAAATATATTGATGAACCTTTGCCATCCTAGCAGATAATCCCCTTTCTTCAGTATCTATGGGAACACGGGAATTACGGATTGAACTAGAAGGTTTAGATTTAACATGTCCACTCTTTTGTATTCTTTTTGGATTGATCTTATCATAACCGTGCAGCATCAAGTCTTTCGTCTTAACCGCAAGCTTCTCCTCAAAGTGATCACTGTGGTTAGAAGCAGAATCAGATCGCATCCCCTCAACCCCGTGCTTAGTGCTCATTCTATGATTCTTAGCACTGTTATAGCCAGATGCTTCTCCAGTAGAATCTTCATACAAATCTGGGAAAGGGTTCCTTCCAGAAACATGATTGGTATAACCGTAGTAAGGTTGCCTTTGTTTTATATTCTGACGGGCTTTCTTATCTTGTTTATCCTGGAAATCAGATTCATGCAAGGAGCCAAAGTCAGCTCGTTCCATATGCAAATCTTGGGAATTAAATTTAGTATAATGCGAATCATATCTCTGCAAATGCACAGGTAAAAAGAGAGTAAGAAAGCAGGGAAATATGTATCACATAATCAATGCTATGTTTAAAACCAAGATCATTTTTGTTAATAAGCTATTCTATTAGTTCCATTTTGGTCTCACACTACAACAAACACCAACTTTCTAGTTTACTGAGTCACTGCAATCCATTTCTTTATCATTACTACTAATCTAGGAAGTACCAGCACCTCTATGGAATAGTACATTGCCGGTCCAACACTTTTTTTGACATGAAACTTGTGGGAAAACCTCTGACACATGTTTAACAATCTTCAACTAAGTCACAATTTAAAAAAAAAAAAAATCAGTTCAAATGCCTCTTCGATTTGGTTTGAGTATAAGTAAAGAAAGTAAGCAGACACCCTTTGTTGGCCAAACACTTCCTATACACTAGTATAACAAAAAAATTATAAAAAAAAAACATTAAAAGAAAATAACTCATTATAAATGCATCATTCATCATTTAGGTTTGTTTCCATTAGATTTAACTTGTACTTGTAACTACGAAGATGTGTTTCTTATTTAGAATTCTATTTAGAAGGGTGATATCACAGGGAAACTAACAAATATGCTTTTATAGTGTAACTTATATAAATCTTAAATATTAATTGAGATTTTCATCAAGTTGATTAAATATATCAGTGGTGTCGCTGTATCCTATACTTTGGACATTACTTGTGTTCTGGTGTCCCTATCCATGTAGGAGCACCAAAACCTAAACCATTCCATTTTCCCAGCCACTTTTGAAGAAATCCAAAATGTACAAAAGAGAGAGAGATTAAACAGAAAATTCTGGTCAGGAGTGGGTGACAGGATGCTAGACTTGGCAACAAGAGGCACTAATAGCTATCAAATAGTCGATATATGGGTATGTATACGACTGTAAATAATTGTTTCAAAGAGAAATGGTTTTGAATAATGTCATAAATTTCAATAGTCAAAAAGTCAGAACACAAATAATTATGTCACTGTCTAATCTTCCAAACATGAATTGAATAATTTAAAGAAAAAGTATTAATTACTAAACTCATAAAATAAATGCATTAGAAAAGTCACTCACAGAGCTAAGATTGTGTTTTTTTGCAGCAGAGATTTCTGGAGAATTCAGAAGCGGAGGATTCGCTACACAAAATGGTTCTGCCATAACACCAATAGATTAAAAGGTAGGAAACAATCTATTCTTAAAATGACTCAATGCATTTAGAAAATGGTCAAGAGTTAACCAGAGAAAATAAAACTCCACACCGTAACTAAGATGGAATGTTTCTAGTAAAGCATCCAAAGGAGCAAAAATAAACTATCTTGACCTAAACAAGCAAATAGCACACCGAAAACATATTAACATACAAAGGCTCTGTGTTATGAATATTGAATTGCAGCATCAACCTTTAGGAACAAGCTTTCCAAATTTCAAATTATTTACTGTTCCAGAAAAATTCATCCCCTACACACCCAAGTCCATCTTCAAGCATTCAATGCCAATGACAAAAAAACAATGCTTCATGCTCCATGTTTTTTCACAATTTGATGTGTAACAGACAACACACATTCCTTTAACCCAAAATGGAAAATTACACTGTTTCAGTTTCCACACCAAACAATATTCAATCTTACAAAATTAACTGAATGATACATCATTTAAAAAATGGGTAGAATGTGCAACCTACCATTAGCTGGATCTTCAGTTTGACACTCAAAGGCCCCTGGAGGAAGCAGATCAAATTCTATACCAAGTAGTGGACCATCTTCCTCGTAATGCCTTCCTAATTGCTTCTTAACAGCAGTTATAGCTGCATGTTCTATCTCACCCTTCACTTTCAAATATCCTGATGGTTTGTATCCCAGGTTAACTGCACCTTTGGGATTCAGGGGTGGTAGAGCTCCGTTAGGTGTAAGATGTCTAGAAGGCTCCATATCATATGGATCCTGACCTTGAGCAAAAGCCCTTTCTTGCAAAAAGGAGCTGCTCTCAGATGATGTGTCATCCACTACACTAACATTTTCAGGATAATGGTTCATACGTCTGTGTGTCATGTCTGCAACAGATATTTCGTTGTTGTAGAAGTCGTGGCTCTCAACCTCCTTAGCATCCAGATACCTGTAATCGGCATGTTTACTGCTTCCACAAGAATCTTGGCCAAGTCCACTGCCACGATCCTGGATGACACCACTTGAACGATCTTGCCGTCCATTAGCGACGGCTTCGTCTTTCATCAATCTTTTATCCTTTAACCTTCTGTGGCAAAACCACCCAGATATTTGCTTTTCTGTCAATCGTAACTTCTCGGCAAGTTCTACTTTCATTTCCTCTGTGGGGTACTTGTGCTCTGGAAACAAAAAAGGAAATTCCTCATAAATTACCACTTTGCAAAATGCATTAACATATATACTTGACAAAAGAGTATTCTTACCATCATAAAATGTCTCCAAGGCAGAAAGTTGGGATTGTGTTTTCAGCTTTCTTTTCTTATTTTTCTCATTGGAGACTTTATTTTCTTCTGATTGCAGTTTACTTGATTCTGAACACCAACAGAATTCGGGAAGTTTAGTACATGTGTTGTGTTGGAAGGAAAAAAGTAACTACAATAATATATGCCAGACAAAACAATCACGAAGAATCTTGTGTCATTAACTGCTCAAATTGATTCATAAATGTTATGGAATTAAAACATACAACTATACACTGAAGTGCCGAACAGTTATGACCATATGGAAAAGCATGCATACAGTGGGATTGAAGTCATGTTACTCGTGTGAAATGTTGATAAGATTATAAGAACCAGAAGGTTTCTTTCCTCAAAAGTTGAATCAATAAGTGACTCAAAACCTCTACCATAATATCATTTGTCACATGATACAAGTTTGACACAGCCAGCTCATTTCTCAAAACTGGCCAGTTACCTGCTCCTCATTCTGTTAAAGTTTTCCAAACTTTAATAATTTCAATCAAATTTATAGTCTCAAAGGTCTTTCACAGAGAACCCACGATTTATGCCAATCAAGACCAAGTGCAAGTGAAAGAAGATAAAGAAGAAGAGCAACATCGACAAAAAAGCCTAATTCCAAACATTCCACACGGAAAGTAGATCCAACAGTAGACACCAATTCATGGTCATCGAAAGAGGAAAATAAAACTTCTCCAATCCATACAAAAAGAAAACATGGAAGAGAATAATGTACGAATACATCAAGTACTAAATTTCAACTATGATCAAAATCAACCAAACCCCATTTGAACCCTTCAGTTTGACTCACTTTTCCAGACCACAAATACCCCAAATTGAAGAGCTTGGAGGCACCCCCACCATTACATCAACCTAATGCAAAGGACCCAAGTTCCCGGTGCCAACAATCAATTTCGAAAGCATGGAAATTGGAGTAATCTGAGAAAAATGAAGCAGAAAAATCGAAGACCCAAATCTGTGATAAGGTGAAAGTAGAAGAGAAACACAATACCTTTCATTGGGGCGAGGAATTGCGTTGAAGAAGGATCCTCTGTTAAAGTTTAGGGGCGAATTTTGTTGAGTGGCTTGTGAGAAAAGCGAGGGAAAGGAAAAGAGAATGCAAGGACATTAAGAAAAACAAAAACAAAAAACAAAAACGTATGTTGTTTGTAACTGGATACGTTTTCAATTTGACCCCCTAACTCCGCTTAGGAACAGAGAAAGGAGCTTCTGGTGAAGGTGGAAAGACAGAGCGAGAAGAAACAAATTCAATTCGTCTTATGTCGGATTTTCTTTGCTCGCTTCTTCCAATCAATCTTTGCATTCTTCTTACAAAATAAATAAATAAATCAGATTTACCTCACTATATAAAGTAAAATGCATTTCAAACAATTATAAACCATCTTCTTTTAATCATACAAACAATTCAAATTACATACATTTCTATTATTCTTGCTTGTAAGTATAGATATCACAACAAACTTAATGCAAAAAAAGAATAAAAAATTAAAGATATTTATTATTTAGATCAACCCCATCAATATGAAAGTAAAAAAAAATCGATTTTTAACTTGATCAGGTAAAAATGAAAGTAAAAAGAGATTAAATGCAATGATAATGGATTATTGTTGTAAACTCAATCAACAGAACCAATTTAGTGATATGTTATTCTTACTACTAAATTTTTATATGAATTTTTGTTGTATGTTTTTTTTTGTTAAGATTTAGTTGGTGTAAGTTAATTAAACTATAAAATGTTGTTTTTCTAACATCGAAATTATCTACGGATTTGTAGGATAAATTATGTGTTTTTATGATTTTGTAATATGCATACTGGGTCAAACAATTTTAATCCAATTAATCTGTTCACAGCTTTAACTTGAATTTTGAAGTTTGATTTTTTTATTCTATTTTTTGTTTTGGAAATGAATTCAAACTGATGAAAATTGAAAGGTTCAATTTACTTTTCTCTTAAATTTGATGTGAATACGTTGATGAACCTCATTCCATCAAGGAAGATTAATAGAAAATAGAAAGCATAATTGTTAATTAATAGAAAATAGAAAGCATAATTGTTAATGTATAGTGAAAGAGTAAATTAGATTAATAAAATATGAAAATTATACAGATTTTATTTACTATTGTGATACTGTGATGGATTATTGTTGTAAATGAGTACAAGGTTTGAATTTGAATTTTGTATATTACTTATGTTTTTTTTCTTTACGAAGGTGTTACATTGTTCATTTTTTACGTTATATATACTTGTGAGAAACATTAGATTCTTTCTATTTTCATCTGTTTTTTTTAATAAAAAGGTATTGAAAACATATTTACAGTTTTATAATTACAAAGTATAAATAAATATAAAACACAAGTAAAAATTCATATTAAGTGTGTATGGAAAAGATAATCTAATCAATTGTATTTAAATTTAATGGGAAATAGAACAGGATAAAATAAATAATTATTTGTCATCTTTTCAATATTGAGGCTATTTAAAACATAAATCGTTATTAAAATTCATCAAGTGGAAATTAGTAGGATAGAAGTAGATGTTACATCTAACCACCATCATTTAATTTGTACCAAACTAGAAAAGAGGCAAAAACATAACATTAACATCAAACTAAAAAACGTTATTGGACTATGAAATTTGATGCAATTCACATGATTATGAAATTTTTTTGGAGAAAGAAGTTAGAGAGTCTTCATATCAATAAATTTATAAATTTATGGAGGAGATTAATAAGTCATTATTAATTGAAATATTATGGTAATATGTTCATGCATCATTTTATTAATTTAAATATTTTTTATTTTATTCAAATTCATTTATGAGATTTTGAATTTATATTGAATTCTTTATTATAATTTTTAATAAATTAATTAAATTTGAAGTCTTGATAAGTTTCGAATTAAGTTCCTAATTAACTGGGATTATGATGTGATTTTTATTATCACTTTATTTAGTTTTTGTCACTAATTTCATAATTTTACAAGCATATCATTTAACAGTTTTGTATTTTTATAATTGATAATTTTACATAAAAGCTTTGATAAAGAAGTCTAGAAAATCAGAGAGAAGAGAGTAGCTGAGATTTCTTTTAAGAAATTGTAAAATTGTAAAATTAGATAAGAGAAAAATTAAGTAAAGTAAACACTCAATTTTTTTTAAAATTTTTAATGACTTAATAAATCATGAAAACTTAATAAACACTTTTAAAATTTATCAAAATTTAAAACTATAATACAATAAAATTATGCTGTGACGTTCCCAGCTGCATCAATGGCGAAGACAGTGTTGCGGCGGAACCAACTGGCGCGGTTTCTCAGACCTTCTGTGTTGGCAGTTTTTCAATGCCATCGCAACTTCATCCACGCGGGTACCAATCCCACGCTCCACGACCTCCTTCGCACGGGGAACCTTCCAGAAGCTCAGGCTCTCCTCCTCCGAATGATCAGAAAACGCGGCGTTTCACGTCCCCACCTCATCGATTCCCTTCTCGCCCCTTCTTCTCAGTCTCACACAAACGCCATCGTTTTCGATTTACTCATAAGAACCTACGTCCAGGCACGGAAGCTTCGAGAAGCTTCCGAAGCCTTCCGCTTGCTGAGGCAGCGCGGCTTCGCTGTTTCCATCAACGCCTCCAACGCGCTGCTCGGTGCGTTGGTGAAAGTGGGATGGGTCGATTTGGCGTGGACGGTGTACGAGGATGTTGTCGCAAGTGGCACAACGGTTAATGCCTTCACTCTCAACATCATGGTCAATGCTTATTGTAAAGAGGGTAGGTTCGAGGAGGTTAAGGTTTTCTTGTCCCAAATGGAGGGTAGAGGTGTTTTGTCTGATGTTGTCACGTATAATACTCTCATCAACGCGCATTGTCGTCAGGGGAATTTGTGTGAGGCTTTCAAGTTGTTGAACTCAATGTGGGGTGTGGGGTTGAAGCCTGGGGTTTTTACTTATAATGCTATTATTAATGGTTTGTGTAAGAAAGGGGATTATGATAGAGCGAGGAGTGTTTTGGATGAGATGTTGGGGATGAGTTTGAGTCCTGATGCTGCCTCGTTTAATCCCTTGCTCGTGGAAGGTTGTAGGAAGGATGATATTCGTGAGGTTGAGAAGGTATTTGATGAAATGCTGAGGTGTGGTGTTGTTCCTGATTTGATTTGTTTTGGTTCTGTGATTGGGGTGTTCTCTCGAAATGGGTGTTTTGATAAGGCTTTGGACTATTTTAGGAAGATGAAGGATGCTGGGTTGGTTGCCGATACTGTGATTTATACTATTCTTATTGATGGATATTGTAGAAATGGCAATGTGACTGAGGCGTTGAACGTGCGGAACGAGATGGTTGCGCGGGGTTGTGCGATGGATGTAGTTACTTATAATACTCTGTTGAATGGGTTGTGCAAAGGGAAGATGCTCGGTGATGCTGATGAGTTGTTTAAGGAGATGGTGGAGAGGGGAGTTTTTCCGGATTATTACACTCTCACCACTCTCATTCATGGGTATTGTAAAGATGGAAACATGAGTAGGGCACTTGATTTGTTTGAGACGATGACTCAAAGGAGCCTTAAGCCGGATGTTGTGACGTATAATACGTTAATGGATGGCTTTTGCAGGATTGGTGAAATGGAGAGGGCTAAGGAGTTGTGGTGTGATATGGTGAGTAGGGGGATATCGCCCAACCATGTGTCGTTTGGCATTTTGATAAATGGGTTTTGCAGTTTAGGAATTATGGGTGAAGCATTCAGGGTGTGGGATGAAATGGTAGAAAAAGGTGTTAAGCCTACTTTGGTTACTTGCAACACCGTTATTAAGGGTTATTTGAGGACTGGCAATATGTCTAAGGCGAATGACTTCTTCAACAAGATGGTTTTAGAAGGAGTTTCTCCTGACTGCATTACATATAATACTCTTATAAATGGTTTTGTAAAGGAAGAGAGCTTTGACAGAGCTTTTGTCTTGCTTAACAAAATGGAAGAACATGGGCTGC
Organism: Vigna umbellata; assembly: GCF_029865625.1. Lineage (NCBI taxonomy): Eukaryota > Viridiplantae > Streptophyta > Magnoliopsida > Fabales > Fabaceae > Vigna > Vigna umbellata. The sequence goes on along the minus strand of NC_142165.1, from coordinate 11,920,483 downwards.
TGCCTGATGTTATCACATATAATGCAATTCTTAGCGGATATTGTAGGCAAGGTAGAATGAGGGAGGCTGAGATGGTATTACGCAAGATGATTGACAGTGGTATAAGTCCCGATAGATCAACGTATACATCATTGATAAATGGTCATGTTTCTCTAGACAATCTGAAAGAGGCATTCCGTTTTCATGATGAAATGCTGCAAAGGGGTTTTGTGCCAGATGACAAATTCTAATATCAACGTACACATCATTGATAAATGGGCATGTGTCTCTAGACAATCTGAAAGAGGCATTCCTTTCCATGATGAAATGCTGCAGGGGGTTTTGCGCCAGATGACAAATTCTAAGATTTCTACCTTTGCAGCTCTTGTTATCTAAAAAGGTTGGACTTTCTATCATTAGAAAATTTCGCTTCATTCTGTTGTAAGCATTGATGTTGAGGACCATGGTTATGTTTTTCTTTGGTCCTGGCTCGGCATATCAGAGGAAACGCAACCCTGGTGGATGCCTTGTGTGCTCTAACATATAACATTAACGTTCTCACCCTGGTTTGTAACATAATAAAGAGACACTTGTCTTTTATTATTGATAAGTGTCAATGTTAATTAAATTTGAATGAGTTTATACACTTATCTGGATTATAATGATTTAATTTCTCTGAAGATATAGATATAAATATAACTTCTCATGTTATATTTCTTACACTTATTTTTTTGCAGAAGATAAAAGAATTGAAAGGTGAAAGTTTTTGCTTGAGTGCGTGAAACCAAGCTTAAGAGAAGAGAAGTCATCTGTCTCTACATGTTGGTCATTCAAATAGTGAGCTAGCGGTTGAGCGATGCACACCAGTGCTCGAGCCATGAATAACATATTTAAACATGTTTTGGAGCGAGTAAGCACATTTCTTGAGCCATAACACGATGCTTAAGAGAGGAGCCAAAATTTAATTCAAACATTATAGTGACAATTCTCTTTGCTCAAAACAATGCTCAAACGAGACGAGGAAAGCAACCTTCAGAGCGCAACAAGCAGGTTTCTTAGGCACCCTCATGTGACATTGTTGTTATTTATGGAGAAGCGATCACCTCACTTAAGCATCCAAGCAATGATTAAGTGAATGGTGGCCGCTGGAAAACTGTAAATAGGACTTGTTTATTGTTTTGAAGAGATATACGTGGTTTATAATAGAATTTAGAATATAATCTCTCTCTCCACTTGTTAAATTAGTATTAGGAAGCGCACGTGTTCGGTCTGTGTTGCACGAATATCAAAGGAAGGAAGGGGCAGATGACTTCAGACACGACTCCTCTGCTTATCCTGGTGATTTTATTTTACCATGAGTTCCTATTTAGGGATTAAATATAGTCTTTTTCTTGGTTAATTATTCATGTAGCTTAATGTGATCTTATATTTCATGTTGGTGATTTATTCTGGTCTTAATGTTTGCATATGTCTGATGGATGCATAATTGATCAGAAGTTTCCAAGAAAAAAATGTGGAAAGTAATTTTTTGAATTGGACTTAAGATTATTTCGGTTTATTAGCTTGGTAGGAATGGAATTTAATATATTGATTTGTTGTGTTCATTATGCTTGAATTATGAGAAGAGTCCATAGATTAGAGCATGACTTTAAATCCTAAGGAGAGTTCTGAAAAATGATTCTTAGGATTAGATTTGATTAATTTCACTCTACATGTTAAGATACATGGAGTAAATTTTGGATATGTTAATTGCTTATAAAATTACTGCATAATGCAGAAATATTTATGTAATATACAAGGAATCCATATTTGATAAATATTCTTAGACCTTATAAGAAAACTTTAGAATCATGTTGCAAGAATATTAGTTAGAAGATACGTTAGGTGAAACCATAGATAATTTAGATTATTTTCAATCTCATATTCATAGATTATTCAGTTTTTTTTTGGCGTCAAACAGTTTATTAACACAAAACAGCAATCAGAACTATTGAATTGGAAGTTTTCAATTAATGGAATCTGACGAGTAATTCCCTCTGTATATGATACTCTTATACTTATTCTTTTGAAAACTATAAGACTTTGATAACTTGCCTAGTAAAACAATTATTTATACCAAAATTTCCTCATTTACTATACATTATGAATGCCTTGTGCTGCTAGTTCCATGCCTATGAACGCATTAGGTTATCCTTCGTGATTTATATTTCGTTTATGTATTATGAACATTTAGATTCTATCTTCCAAATTTCAATTTGCACAGAAGAATCCTTATAGTTCTGGATGCTTGGAAATGCAACCCATCCATGTTTCTAACTTCTAAGCATGGTTTGCAAGAGCCAGGAGGGGGACTTCACCATCTTTTACGAACTTCAAACTAATGTCTTTTAAGTGTATTTTACCTGGACCCGAGATTTACTTTTGGGAGGCAATGCAATTGGGTAAACAAGGATACTGTGGTGTGGGATTGCTGTTTTAATAGCCAAGCTTTAGCTTTAGTGGTTATATTTATTCAGCAGTCAATTAACCTAAACTTTATTATTGAACGCAATATGCATCACCTTTGTATGGAATTTGTAGTTTCCATTTTATTGAAGCCTTGTAGTCATTGCCATTGTGCAGCGTAGCATGGGAGTTGATGCATTCTTTTTTATAGCTCTCAAGTAGGCATGGGACTGGTCACTGCTCACCACCGAAGGTATGTTTGCAGTTTATTAAATGCAACAGTCACATACCAATGTTTATTTGACAGATATAGCAGAAATGATATGGAATTGGTCAAGGCAGGTTAGTCCATTAGAAAAGCAAGCAGCAAATTATAGAATTTATTTCTTATTTTTGAAGATGTTCCCATATAAAATTGTTTTTCCCCATTTGGAACTCTTTCTGATGTATCCACTGGTTAAGAGGGATGTTAATCTTTGAACGCATTAGTTGCATCTGCATTGTTGCCTGAAGGTCACATATATTAAAATCATTAAAACAGTTTACTAAGATCCAATTACAAGTCATGATACTCGAGTCACATATTTTGAGTATGAGATTCTAGTGTGAAATTTATAAGTCACAGAGCTCTCCAAGTGCAACTAGCTTTTTGTGGTGCAGTGCTCCCAATGTTTTCATCAATTGGTATTTAGAGCATTTCATTGTATCTCCTTGCTACAAAAGACTGAGAAGTGGTGACACTGGAATTGTAGTTTGTTCAGGACTAGTAAAAGGAGCCACTAATGCAGGGACTTTGGAGGTTGATGGGATGTTTGGATCTGATTACAAGGTACGAGACTGAACTCTCATTGTAGGTATAGAATTCTAGTACAAGTTTTATACGGCTCATGTGCGCTACAACTACAATGGATTGCTTTTGTGGTGTGCTAACCACACACAAACTCATCACATTTGATGTCATCGAGATTGGAATTCTGTTTGATGTCCACACTTGGCATAAGGGACTTTAGCAATATGTCATCTTTCCCCAAGTGCCTACCTCTCTTCTTTTTATTTCCATGTGGGCCTCTCGCCTAAAACCTCCACCGTGATGTCGCCATGCCTCCACCTCCCTCCCCATGATGTACTCACCACATTTCCTGTGACTCCTCTGTGAGCATATGAGGGATCTGCAATCAAATTGGACCTACTTGTGTTGTTGTTCATTAGAGAGTATAAAGTTTCTTTTTCTGGAAAAATGTATGCTTAATGGTTGTTTTATAAAAAGAACTCATCTTCCAAAAATCTTTGTTTTGGTTTTAGTGCAAAATTTTATAAAAATCAGATACTGCTTTAAGATATCAGTTCTAGATCTTGAATTAAAATAGAGTGAGATTATACTGTGTAATCAACTATGAGTGAGATTATTGGTGCATTCTATTATCTTCTACAGTATATTTTAAACAATTTAGGAGGGTTAAACTATAGTCTATGCATTTCAAGTGCCTACTATCTTTGCATGTCTAAGTTGTTTTATATTTCGGTCCTTATTTCTCTCACCCCCTTTCTCATCTATCTATCCACATGCATGAAAGATAGAAAGATCTTGCTGTTCTGATACAAAATGGTGTGCACTTTTTCATTCACTGATCATGCAGAAAGAGTTCGTAAATAGGGATAATCCCTACCTACTTGGGGATCAATTTGTCATATAAATCCATTGCTAAAGCAAAATAAATTGCTTAATATTTGTTATAAGAATAATTTTTATCAACTATATTATCTTGATGATTATATATACTCAGATTAGTGTCAATGTAGGCAAAATTGTACCTATAATAATTGTCTACAATAAAATATGCAATTTAAAACCTAAATCAAAATAAAAAATGTGTGTAATATATATATATATATATATATAATTTTGTAGGATGAAACACCTCATCTACAATTTTAATGTTAACCATCAAAATTATTGGTTGTAGTTATTTTCTTTTAATCCATGCCAGTAAAATAGTATTTTATTGCTTAAAGTTAAATAAATTCTTGAATAGAAATGATCTGAGTTGACAAGTGTAGCGAAGATAATTTGGGCTAGAATTGTGGGCTGAAGTAGAAATTGAATGCATGAAGGGGAGGGACTTGGTAAGAGTGGGGCTGCAAATAGAAAGTAAAACTTCTTTCGTTATCTTTCAATTCTCCACCCTCCTCCTCAAACCCAAAAGCAAACTCTTTTCTCCATCCCTTAGTCATTTTTATTTAGTCTACAAGCAAATTAAGGGAAAATTTAAAGCATCAATTTACATAACAATGACCAACATTAGGGATTTCTAATTTCTTGGATTCATGCATCTTTGGTAGTTCACTTAGATGGATTTTTGTTTATACATATAATTTAATTTTATTACAGTAATACTATTAAGATCCTTAAATAAGATGAGAAGTTTTATTGGAGGTGGATTCACTTTGTAACAACAAAATTTAATAGAATTGGATTTAGTAAATAACAGGATGGATTGAACTACTATATCAAATCAATTAAAATTAGTCATTTTCATTATTAAAATATTGACCCTAAACGTATAAAATATATTCAATTGATTATTAACTTTTTAAAATTTCTTGTAAATAAAAAAAAAGGATGAATTTGACTCGACAATCATTAAATTAAGTTGAGTAAAAAAACTTAATTTGTGAAAAATTAGAGCCAAATTGAAACTCTACTTCCTATTTAAGAAAATAATATTGTTTTTATTGGCTTTTAATTCCTTTTTCTGCCTTCCATTATGCATATATATTTTTTTGTAGTAATGACCTAATCTTGTTTTAAAGAATGGATCAATTCACCTTTGCCTTCCTCTTGAAGTCTAAACAACCCAAAATCATATTCCATTTTACACAACACACTATCGCAGACAACCAACTTTCTATTATTAATCAAATTAAGAATGGAAAGATCAATGTCAGATTTTCATCATTATGTCCCTTTGAATGCTGAGATTCTTACCCAAATCATGCTCCTCAATGTATATATATCATGATGATTCAAGTCTTCAAAAGCCTTCAAATTAGAAGAAACCACAATATCAAAATGGTTTATGACCAAATGAATCATCTGATCCATTCACCTTAATGTGCTTACTTTTCGATGGTATAACCATTGTTATATGTCTTTTAAATGGCTTAATATATATAAAGTTTTATTTAAAATTTCAAATAATGAATATATTATTTAAAGTTTTATAGTTTGATTTAATTATTAAATCTAAAAGAATACGTACATCAGCAATTACATTAACATATTAAACAAAATATATTAGAAAAACAAAGATCATTATGCTAATCAAACACAATATATATGAAATCAAATTTTCAAACACAAACCACCACCGTTGAACCATCCACGAAAAAATGTTTTATGTGATGAAGAAGGTGCTAAGAACAATCCATAGTTTGGCTACAGGGATTTTAGTCTTTCAATCCAACGACATCATTATTGCAATGTCTAAAGATGGCATACTAAATCAAGAAAATTGTTTCCAATTGACTTTTTTTGGCATTGGAAACATTGAATGTGGTCCCAATTAAGAAAAATGTTAATCCACCAAATTGCTCAATAAGACAAATTCAATTTTGCCCAAGCAAGTGAAAACTTTAATCATATATATATAAAATTCAACCCACATGTCACTTTTTTTTTTCTTCCATAAATATGTTACAAGAGAACCAGAAACTGCGGCTGCACATGATGTTTACAATAACGGCTGAGAGATTGAGACTAATGATGAAATTGACAATGATGTTCATTGGATGAACATTTTGAGAGTTTCAACTTTTTCAATTAAAGGGGAAAATGTCAATAGCTTGATCATGGCGTAGAACTATTACACACACAAACATATATATATATATATATATATATATATATATATATATATATATATATATACACACACACACACTGTGGAAATGGATAGACATGCATCTAGTCACACTAAGTTATTATCTTTAATTTTTTCATTAACTTTCCCTATCTTTGACTCAATATTTTAACTATTCAAGTTGATCATATATAAAAAGTTAAAAACCACTCTAAAAAGAAACCTGACAAAACAATATGCACAATCTGTGACATGTTTTTACCATTCTTAGTAATTAAAAATATATATTTGTGGCAGCAATTATTGTGGCTTCGACAACTACTACTGTTATTGAATTTTGTTCATATTATGTGTTTTGACCATTGCTTTTAGCAGAGTTGTTAACTGAGAAAGTTGAAAACAACTGCTACATTTGACAACAAAACCAGACATGAGAAGTGCCTCGTTGTTGATAGTTACAAGAATGCAAGAACAATATCTTAAGTATGTTGTCATTTCACAAAAAGATTAATTATTAGAATTCATGATCGATATATTGAAGTTAAAATGACAGTGCATAATATATAATATCATAACATGTTCTTTTAGTTCTTTTTCTTCCATTTGACTAATGCAGATTGTTTATAACTCCCTGCTTCAAGCTGTAAATTTTAAATGCCACTCTTCAACTAATGCATAATCAAAAATTCCAAAATCAAAGTATATTATTCTACGAATGACATAGATCATATCGTTGATTTAGATAACAAGATCTCTACCATTTATATTAAGTAAAATTGAATTCAAAAGAAGATATAATACAATAATAGTCATTAACTAAAACTCAGTATTGTATATGAACTTGATTTTATCATAACTTTTGATCACTCATTTTTTAGTAACCGTTATAAATGTTTTTATTTTTTTAAATGTATCTCTTAAAAGGGTCAAATATGTATTATATACATAGTTTAATATTTTAGTTCTTGAAAAATAAACAAATCATAATATATATATATATATATATATATATATATATATATATATATATAGTTTAATATTTTAGTTCTTTATTGATAAACAATATTTTAAGAGTGGATTTTAAATTTTATTTTATTTTATAAAATCAGATAAAATTTATACTCTTTTATCATCTTATATTTAGTTTAGGTGAGATTTTCAATACATTCTCCATGTCAAAATATATATCTCAAACCTGATATTAAATATTAACAGTGGTTCAATAGTAAATAATACAATAAATTTAACAAAAAGTTAAATTGATCTCTTGAAGTAATAAAATTTACACCTAATTATATATTATAAATTTATCAATTATGATAGGATTTTTAATATAACAAATATTATTATAGTTATGAGTCAGAGTGGTTGAGAGTAGTATATATGTTGATGTCAGCTCAACTATTTTTTGTTTGGTTTTGTTTAGAAATTTATTGTCTTTTGAGTTTTGATGACAAATCTTATGCATATAATCGTACTAAGATTAGATATAGTCTTGTTTGAAGTTACGTCACTGATTTGATTAGATTAATTCCACCGACTGAAGAAGAAATTAAGTAGACATCACAATCAACAACACCAAAGTGTATAGTTGAGGAAATTGCGCAAATCAAATTTTTCAATAATTTTTTCGAGACCAAAATCTATGTCCATATTCAGTTTTTGGTTGATTAAGTATTAAAAGAGACTTTTTTTTATATAAATATGGTTGATTATCGCAAATGCTAGAGGTCACAATTCTAGGGTTTTTCTTTTCTCTTCTATTTTTCTTAATCATGGTGACATGATCACAATGACTATTGTACATTGAAGGAGAAAAAAAACAACATTGATATTAGTAAATTACACTAATAACGTTTTCTTTGAAAGCAAAATTTTTATTGCAACTAGTCCAGAAATCTAGAAACAAAAAGAAACTTTAAACAGTGATGAAAAGCCAATTCAAGAATGGTTCAGCTAACCTTAACACTTTTATTACTGTTTTTACAAGATATCTACGAGAAGAAATATATATATATTCTCTTTTCGAAACTACTTAGAATTTATCATTCCTTTGTGGTCAAAGTTCTTAAGCAAGACATATCCAATTGATTTTGGTAGCTGTTGATCAATTAATTGGTTTTTTCACAAACACAAATTATAATTATAATTTTTAATTATTAATCTATTAAAAAAACTTGATTAGTCATTTCTAATAATAACAAAAAAACTTGATTAGTCATTACTAATAAAGTTGTTTTCATATTTTTTTAATATTTCACGATTAAGTATGTAATATTTTTTATAATAGCAGTATTTCACGTTAACAATCAAAAAGAAAAAATTTTGGGGTTAAATATGTTTTTGTCCCTTAACTTTCAGTGAATATTGGAATTAGTCCTCAAAACTTTGGCCTAATTTAGTCCGCAAACTTTAGAAAAGTGTGAATTTAGTCTTTTTAACTAAATTTTATTAGGTTTATTTGATGTTTCAAGTACGTTTCATGATAACATTTGAGTTGTTTACACTGTTTGACACATTTTTGCTTCAATGTTAACTAAAAAACGCGTTGAAACATCAAATAAAGTTAACAAAATTTAGTTAAAATGACTAAATTCACATATTTCTAAAGTTTGGAGACTAAATTGGTCCAAAGTTTCAAAGATAGACTAATTTTAATTTTCAAAAAAAGTTAAGGGATCAAAAACATATTTAACCTAACATTTTGACAAGGTCTTTTTGTACTTGTAAATTTCATTGGATCCAAAAATAATATATTGGAAGAATCATTTGAGTCTTCCAATATCAATAGGTTGATGATTGCTTGTTCCTGAATATTTCAAAAGAAGAAAAACTCTCTGAGAGCTTTTTCCTAAATCCGAAAGAAAGTATTCGAATTTTTCCAATAACTAAAAAGTATATAAAAATTATGTGGGAGATCGTTAAAATTTTAAGTAAAGTGTGTAATGAAAGTTTTACATAAAGTAAAAATAAAAAAAGTTGTATAATATTCTATACATAATTTTGACTTTTGATACATAAATTAAGGAAGAACAAATTTGTTGTGTAAAAGTAAATATATTTAATTTTTTTTTAATTTCAATTTAAACATTCATTTCGTATTTTTCTTTGGGGCATATTAGTTTGAAAAAACAATCTATGTATCAGTAAGAAAATAGTGACTAAATAATCAGCATGTTGTTCTAAACATTTCTCAACATGCATTTAGTAATACATTTTAGAAATGTCAAAACTAAAACCACATACAATTTGATAATAAATAATTACGAAAAATGAACTAGTCCACCTTCGAACGATAGTTCCATAAACACGAACAGCTTTTGTTTAATCTCATTTATGATGTTTAAAACATGAATTTGGTTTATTGTTTAGCGAAAAGTATTTAAAATCTGTGAGATGCAATATTATATAATAATCAATTTGTATTTTCGTTCTATAACATAATGTTGAATTAAGATCTTCAAATGAAAAGTAAACCACAGTGATATTTCTTAAATGTTTTTCAAATCACTATTGCATTGTTTCTATAATTACAATGATCTTCTTTAAATGGGCATTGGTAAGTAAAAAAGAGATGATTTGAAGATGTACGTGGTAAAAGGAAATAATGTAATGTTTTTAAAATAAAAGAGTGACATGTGTAGAATTTTAAAAAATCTGGAGTGTCATATGCGATTCAAAAGTAACTATTCTTTTTCAATATTTTAATAACTAATTGATTTCAATGTTCACATATACAAATGTGATACCAAACATTAAATATGGTATTTTTTTTTATTGGTAATATACGAAAATTTTGTTTGAGGAAAATAAGTTGATTAAAATTAGAATTGGATCATAATATATAAATAAGATACAATCTTTTCTTTACAAATTAACTTTTTAAAACTGAGTTAGATAAAAATTTATTATATATAAGTTAATCATAGGTCCATTTCTAAAAATGGTTTATACAAATTATAATTTTTACTTCTTCCATAAACTGGTTTTAATTTATATACAATTTTAACTAATGAAATATTCGGAGTTACATAAATTATAGTTAGAGTTGTCAAAACGGGTAACCCGACTTGACTCGACCTGAACCACTATAGGTTAGTAACTTAATGAGCTAACCCAATCCGACTCATTTATTACGGAACTGAAAAAATTCGAACCTGGTTCGACCTACTACGGCTTGGTGGGTTAAACGGGTTGACTCATTAATTATAAGTTTTTTTAAAATAAAAAAAATTATAATTTTTTTAATTTCAAATCTAAATAAATTTCATCCTCTAAAATGATGTTAAACTCCAAAGACCAAAAAAGTTTTTAATATTGATAATTTTTGTATCACTTGTCCATTTATAACATTAGATGAATAGAAAAATCTATAATATTTTTTTCTATTAAAACATCTTTTCTTTTAATTCTCATCTACAATATAATAAAAAAATGCTAATTAATAATATTGAAATACAAAATAATAAATAATTAAATTAAATTAGGTAGGTTGGTGAGCCAACTCGACTCACCACAGGTTCAACTCGGATGAGTTGGATATAAATGAGCCGGGTTAACTCGCGAGTTAAAATCCATTTTAACAATACTAATTATAATAATAGATTTGAGGAACATAAGATTTGTGTACGTAATTACAATAAAACAATTAAAATTAAGGGTAGATTGTATTAACACATTCGAGACTTTTCTGAAATTATAGGCAAGTTACCTTTAGGGTTTGCAGTGATTTTCTCTATTAGGCACATGATATAATATTTATCAAACAGGTAAAACCGATTAATATAATATATAACGGATGTGAATGTAATTTTTTTAATAATTTAAAAACGATTAGTAATATGTTTTTTAGAAAAACAATTAGAAAGATTGGGTCCACTCCATTATATTGTATACTATATTATATATTATATATTGATACATATTTGAATTGGCTACCTGTATGTGTGAAGATGCCTAAAAATATAATAACTGCGTAAGTATGAATGTTCATACATTTAACCTAGTTTACGAGTATCATTAGTATGATTTTTAAATTTATTTTAAAAAATCCCACTATATAACACCTATATTATGTCTAACATTTGTATTTTTGGGTAACTTAGAATATATATATATATATATATATATATATATATATATATATTATTGTTTATAAAAATAATAAAACTATTATTTTTTGTCCTAAACCTTAAAAAGAAAGTATGAACTGGAGAAGGGAGTCAAAGGATACATTTGTCCTGTAAATGGATTTTAAAGTTTCATGGAATATTCAACCATTTAAGAACAATGATTAATGGTCAACAAAATAAATTTATCATGTGTCGAAATCCTGAATTAAAAAATAGAAAAAAATGTGGTTCTGAAATTTATAATGCAAAAGAAAAGGCTCCAGCACTACAACTAGTCTACACTCCTCACCTGTCTTAATAAAATAATAAAGTTTCCAACTGCTACGATGTTAGAAATCACATGCCCCAATATGCATCCAAAACCACACTATGATAGGATTGCTTTCTGCAACAATTAAGATTTTATAGGAATATGTATACACAAATATAAATTTGTATTATGCCTTTTATTTTTCATAAACATTTTCCACCGTTACAAATTTAAATAACTTTAAATTTTCATTATTAATTCTCATTTACAGTACAATCATCCAAAAATCCAGAATGTCAATTATAAATTTGATGGTTAACCACGGAGTATGACTAGTTGTGTATAATTGTGTACCTCTGAATCGCAAACTAGTAAATTTGGTCAAAATATCAAATAGGTTGACAAATCATATATCAGTCTGATGAATGTCATATAGTTCGAAGTTCATGTCATACACTTTGAAGTGCAAGTCATCGAAATTGGTCAATCATCAAATAAGTCGATCGATCATGTATGAACATGAATAGTTAATCACCAATTTGATGATTAGAATAACAAGCTTGATTGACCACCAAACATACCAATTGACCATGAAATGGATTAAATATATTAACCTTAAAGTTGATCAGCTTAAAAATAAAATATAATTACTTACAATTGAAGTATAATTAAGTCAATCTTAATCAAAAACCTACCACGAAACTTATAAATAAAAGTTTGAGGTAAGGCGGGAGAATAAATGTATTTACTGTTACATTAATTACTAACTATCCAACATTAAGCTAAATTTGGTATTAGAATACGTTATACAAATACCCTCTAAACAGTTTGGACAAATGAGAACTTACTTTCAATAACATTTGAACTTCAACAATGCAACCCAACATAAATATTTTAACTTTAATTGAGAATTGAAAATGTATACATTAAATTAAGAAAATTTTAATTTTAGGTTTAATAGCATGTTTACAATTATATTATGTTTCTATTGTCATTCAGTAAATTTTCAAGGTGGCACAGAATAATGATGTGATAACTTAGTTATATTTTTAGTCCTTCATTAAGTGACTAAGTATAATTAAGACATCAATAAATGTGTCAAACAATTAATATTACTATATCATTAATATGTCATATTTCAGTGTTAAATAGTGAATAAAAAATTGATAAAGAGGCCAAATTTTTCAATACTAGAATATACCAATTTAAAACTTGGGACACTACAACATTTTTCACCTTAGGTTAAGATTACAACGTTACAATAAAAACCAAAAATACAACAAAGCATTTGACATTTATTTTTATTATTTTGGCTTAATATGGGTTCTCTTGACCTAGTTTTATTTCCGTGGCTATATTTTTCTTATGACCAAGAAATTCATTTTAATCTCTTTAAATAGCTAGTGGTACTCCTTTTTATCTTTTCTCTTCTTAAACATGGAGTTTTATTTCTTCTTCCCTCCTACAACTTATAGTCAATGAAGAAAGAACATCATTTCTTCTTTAAAAACATCTATGTATGTGTAACCATTGTTGTTTTTCAGCTGTTCTATATATTGACATTGTAAAAGTCAGCTGTTTATATGTGCATCACATGCAACTTTTGAACATTTCTCCATATTAACTAGTTCCCACATTTCTTTTTAATACTTCAAACAACAAAACCATTTCAAAATTCATAATCACATGCGTATATATTAAATGTTCTCCTTTTCTTTAAGAAATAAGGCATTTATTAATAGCTATATATATATATATTAATATTACATTATTTTTTAATTTTGTAGCTGAGAAAAACAATCACATTATCTAAAAACAATCAAATTATATCTTAATTTATAGAAGACACAAATATATAAGATTGGTACACGAATCACGAATAATATTTGACTTTCAATGTAATAAAAAAAGCAACAAATTGACACGTAAAAGTCACAAGAATGGTCATAAACCGACAACTTGGTTTGGGTTGGAATAATACGAAGGGAAGTTGAGGCTTTGAGTGACATACACTATTTCCCAGAAAAAAATAAACCAAACCAATTTGAAATATTAGTCACTCCATAAAAATTAAGAATATTAAATTAATTAGTTGGGTTAATTAATACATCAAATCAATAAATTTTTAATTCGGGTTAGATAGAATCAAAAAATTCAAACTTAGGAGCCTCGTGGAAGATTTCTATTTGGTGGGTTCATATTTTCTATGACGTTGGCACAAATCATAGAGATTAGGTGCTTAATTTTATACAAAAATAATTAAATTAAAAAAAATTTGCTGACTGGAGCTTACTTGGTCGTCGGATAATGATTAAATTTCTGTACATGTTACGTGTTACTTTAGTTTTAAGTAGTGAGATAAAGAAGAAAATTTAGGTTTTTGATTAGTTAATTAAACTGCTTTACTTATCAACTAGTATTTTAATTAGTTTCTGCAAATGATCAATATTGATTTTCATAATAAAAATACATAACTTTTTTTAACAAAAAAAACACACGTCTTGAAATTATGAAAATTATTAGTATTTAATTATGCAAAGTACTCTCTGGCCCCCGCGCTGGACCGTACGTACACAGTATTCAAACGCATTTAATTACATAAAAGCGAGTTTTTCTTTTTCTGTATTTATTTTAGGTCTTTATTAGGAGAAATTGTTAGCCTTACACTAACTATACTCTCTATAAATATCTATATGCAATCAAGCATAATCAATTTTCCGTAAAATATAAAATATTGTTTAAAACTATATATTATGTAAATAATAGTTTAGTTAGATAATCCAATATTTTTTTATTAAAAAAATAAAAAAAGTACGTGACCTAATGTTTACGCCAAAAGGGGAAATTAAAAGCCAAAATACTCGATGCTATGATATTGATGGATGAAGAAAAAGGTAAGCAACTTTTTAGGTTTGAATCTAACAGTAGTACAAAGAAGAGACAGAAGAAGGTCTAGGGTTAATTAACGTTGTGAAGTTCGTGTGTGGGTTGGCAACACAAGAGTGTGTGTGTGTTCTTAAAGCGCCCCACATCGATCACGCTGGAAAGTGAATTTTTCAAAGCCGGCATGGCTGACCAGACATTCGACCCCATCAAACTTATTTTTAGTTCTTCCAAAAACATTAAACTAAATAAAGAAAGGACCACATTATTTTATCCAAAGTCAACATTATCAATTTCTCTATATATAATCAACCTCACCACGCAACCTTCTTCTTCTCTAAACCACTTGTCTCTCTTTCTCTCTCTCTTTCTGTTTCTGTGTTCAGATGGGAAATGCAATGAAGACTCCATGCTTTCACCCCAACAACAATTGTTCATCGAAGAAAACGGTGAAACTGGTATTCTGGGAGGGCACGTCGAGATCCCTGAAGGGGAAACACATAGCTGGCGAGATCATGTTTGAGTTCCCTGAAATGATGGTGTGCCATGCAGACTCTTTCTTCATCGGACACCCTATCCCTGCTCTCTCCATTGACGATGAACTCATGCCAGGCCAAACCTACTTTGTTCTTCCCATTGATCGTTTTGCATACACCACCCTCTCCGTGGCCTCCATTTCAGCCTTTGGATCTTGCCCTAACAAGTCCCCCATCAAGTTTGGGGGTTGTCCTTTTCAGTACTTACAGGGTTCTGATGGAAGGAAGGTGATCAAGGTGATGCCGGAGTTCATCACCAGGCTCATAACTGGTGCAGACAAAGAGAGTATCGGTCCTTCCAGTTTCCTCTGCAGCACTCCTGAGTTGCAGAAACATTATGAACAGCTTGTGAAGTCCAAGGATCAGGTCTGGTCTCCTAAGCTCGAAACCATTTCAGAATACAGGATTAGGTTTTCGCCATGCAGATTCATCGAGTGGAAAGAAAAAGAAAAGCCTGTCGAAATTCTTACTAGATAGTTCATTCTTAATCGCTACCAACCACACATAACATCAATTTGTACACTGATTTATAGACCGTAATATACACATTACTCATCTTTCTGCTCCTGATTTCTAATTTTACAGTTTTTCAGAAATGATATTATGGAAATCAATACTTTCTTTCCAGTTTTTCTGTCAATATTCTATAGATTGTGTACTATATTATAGCTATTTATATGTTACATATCATCAGGATCAAAAGAAAATGTGTCCATTACTGATTACTGGTGTGAGTGGAAGCAACAAGGTAAGACATGAATGTGCCTAATGTTATTAATTAAAGCAACAAATAGGGAGAAAAAGTCTGTTTTTGTAAATTAAAGGCTTAAATAGCAGTCTACCTCAGAATAGGGTCCAAAATAATAAATATCTGAAAGGAACTTATGCCCTATAAGAACTTTTAGATATTTTTTTCTCCTTAATTAACCATTGTTACAGGCTAACAGAAACTTAACTTTGACAACCAATTTCGGAGCAACCAAAGAGGTGCTGAATATGTATGTAAAAGGGTCTCCTAGTTTGGTTCTTGATTAATACTGTTATCTTCTTCATTTTGGCCTTTTAGACTTAAACCTATTGTAATGTTAAGTTTTGTATACGTGTCCTCAATGCTATCTTTCTTTGCTTATCATAACACAAAACCTATTAATTCCTTTATCGTCCATGATATATCATTAATTTTGATTTTACTTAAATTGGTTTCTAGTTACTGGTTGTGATGATAAAAAGGTGGACTTTGAAACTTGCTTAGATTATATTTAATGAACAAACATTTAGTTTATTAATGTAGAGTTATTCAATATCCTTAGTTTTTACTTAAATAATTATTTGTATTAATTTAGGCATCTTAGTTAAAATAAAATTTCATTCAACTCAAATGTACAATTTTAATCAAATTAAAGTAATGTTTGTAGTTTCATTCGGATAATTTTTTTTCCATTTTTTGTTATAAAATTGTTATTTTAAAATAATTATGAAGCATTTTCTTACAAAATGAAAATTTGTGAAACAGAGAAATGTGTTGCAAATTATTGTCATTATATTCATAGTTTAATTTTTTTTATATCTATAAATAAATTATATAATTTTATAGTTGAAAGTTATAATAGAAATTAACTATTTTTTTTTTCATAAGTATGAAATTAGTGTAAAGAAAATAAAACCACAAAACAACCTTTAAAGGATATACTCAGGTAGGTTTGCTAATGGTTATAATTAACTTTAAATATATAATATTATATTTATTTATATAACAAGTAATATTTGCTTTATTCTTGATTTTTAACCTAAAATTTAAGTCAAATTATTTGATTTAGGTAAGTAAATTAAACAAATTAAAGAAAATTTGGAATTTAAGATTTTTTAATAAGTTTCTAGTGAACTGTTTATCGGTTTTGAACACCCCATACTCACAATATTTAAGTTTAGTGAAGTTTATTTAAATTTTTATAGCCAAAAATATAATACTATGAGATCATAAAGCTTTTTCTCTTCATAAAATAAGAGTGAAAGGGATTCTTAAACCAGTTCTAATGTTATATTGTGCATTTATATAATATCTAAATTATTTACATTTCATAATTATCAAAATTGTATCATGTGAACAATTCAATTATAATATTGGTTAATTATGAATTCTAACAAAAAACACATGCTTCAAAATCTAGGATAAGGGTGTAAACCACCAAAACGTTTATAACTTATATTTAAACATAAACAAAACAAAAGAAGACTTATAGATGTTACATATAAAGACTCCAATATTCAGTTCATATAGGTTACAAAAGATAGCTAATGACATTAATTTCATCTTTCTATATTGGTTAACAAAGATGTCAAATACATTGTTTTTATGTTGTTTTCTTTTTTAAAATATTTCAAACAGAGAATGAAGGAAAAATAACCTGGACGATAATGTAATACTGTTCTATACTTTTATATTACAAAAAAGTAATTACTTCCTTATATAAAAATGTCCTATAATTATAACAAGGCAGATATCTATTGGAACTTCTAATGGTTATATCGTGAAAGAACATTCAGTGAATAATTAAATTTGCATTATCCTACAAATTATTTTGTACTTTCCACATATTTTCAGTGTGTATAAAAGCGTTAAATATTTTTTAAGAAACTAAGAAGAAAATTATGAGCCTGAAAAGTCAAAGCTCATAACACATTGATTGAATCTCATTTTAGTTTTTTTTTTTGTTTGACAACATTTGATTTTGCAAATTGGACTTAAGGGCCCAATTTGTAATCCGTTAAGAAAAGCAACTCAATTTAATCAAAGCCCAGTAGAGTGTCTGAGTCTAAAAAACAAAAGTAGTATAATAATGAAAATATTGAAGTTTGTATGGAGTTTGAGCAACTGAAATGTACTTTAGTTCAGTGTTGGAGTTCCCCATCACGAACACGTCCAAAACAATTGAAGTACAAGTGACACTGTCAATTTTACCATTATCAAAAAAGGTTTTTTAATGATGAACTGAGGACCAAAATACAACTAAAAATAGTTTTTTATTTTTCAGAATTCAGGAGGAGACAACCTTTTTCCTTGTCTTTTTTTAGTTTTAGAGAAATTACTTTTAGATGCTGCATGATGAGAAACAACCAAGACCTACAAGAAACATTAAAGTTTAAGATTAGGTTAAACTAAATTCCAAAATCTAGTTACTAAGTAGGGATATTTTTCTTGTAACTTAAAGATTTTATACTTTTTAAAGCACGTTGTTTACATCACTCAGTAATGATATGTTTACATCACTCAGTAATGATATAATAAACTTAGTTATAAATATTAGAGTAAATTTTGATATCACATATAATATATGTATGAAGTCTTTAGTTAAGACATTTATTCATTTTAAAATGTAAAACTTCTTCGTGATTTTGTTAAAGAAAGTCAAAATAAGAATGTATATTTAAAATGTGTTTAAGTTTGACTTTTAAATAAGATTAGATACACATAAAAATATATTATATACAGATTAAATATATTGTTAGTCTTAAAATTTAAATATAAAATTACAATTAATTTTATTTTTTATTTTGAAGTATTTTAATCTTCAAATTTAACAAATAAATAAATATAATTATTTTAGTATAATAATATTAATTTTTTTTAGTTTATTAAATAATATTTTAAATTAATATTTAAAAAATCATATTAAAATAATATAAAAAACTCAAATTTTATTTTAATATATTTAATATATAAAAATAAAATTAACATAATACACTTAAGAATAAAAATAGATTCCAATTTTGTGTTAAAATTTAAAGATTAAAATTGAATAATGCAATGCTTTCAAATACTTTTAAGTTATTAAATAAGAAAGAAGGTATATAGTTTATTTTTCATTATCTGGTAAAGTTGTAGGAAAGTTTGTAGATAGATACATACATAATAAAATTGGGTAGTTTTAATAAGAAAATTAAAAAAATGGATAAGGTTTAGTTTGAGAAGAATTGAAGAATGACAGTAAAATTACAACAGTATAATGATAGTTTAACAATTATTTTTCGACAATATATCATCTACGTATATCTTTATCTACGTGTCATTATGTGTGTCATCTTCATCTACGTATCATTATGTGTGTCATTTTCATCTACGTGTCATTATATGTGTTATCTTCATCTACGTGTCATCCTCATCTACGTATTATTATGTGATTGATATAAAATTATTTTATAATTAATAATAATAATTATAAACAACAATATGAACTAATTATATATAAATGTGTTAAAATGTTATAAGAAAATGTTGTGAAATATCATTATTCAATTGCACAAGAGAAGAGAGAGAGCAGAAGAAGTGTGTGCAGGGTCTGCACTGAGTTAACTGAGTCAGGCAAACAAGGCCAGTCTTTTTGTCTGCAACATTTATGTTAGGGACCACTCTACAAACCAAACCACACTTTATAGAGCGGAGCACTGTACACTGTAGCTCATTAATGCATTTCATTCTCTTCTATTGCCTTTGCCATTGCCATAACCCAACCACATCTTCTGTTTTCCCAACAAAACATCCTTATCTTAATGTACAATAATGTAATTGTACATACAAATTCTTTATTGTTCGGCTACATATTCATTTTGGTACGTTTTAAGGGAAACCACTACCTTTTTCTCATTTGCTTTCAGATATACACAATTTCTTCATGTCTTTATGTCTTTCCCTTGCTTTTTAAATACTAACATGCCTCTCTAAATATGGTATAAGTATAACAGGGACAAATTAAATTATATCTTTTTAAGGACACCAATTTATTAATTTAATTCTTCAATTATCACTATTTCTTATTGTTTTTCTGAAAATTTTATCATTTAGTTTTCAACTATGTAAATTATTTTGGTTTTCTATAAATTTTTAAATCTGATAATACTATTATATATATATGTGTGTGTGTGTGTGAGATAGAGAGTATGCATATCCATATATGTAGAATTGTTTGTGTTGTGAAATGGATAGGATTTTACATAGTCTTCTATAATTCCTCCCTTAAATATATCATGTTTGTTAATTTAATATTTAATTTGTAAAACATAAATATCATAAAGATATCAAATTCTATGAAATCCACATTCAACAAAGTGTAAAACTTTACTTTATAAATATTTAAAAAATATAAAATTAGTTTGAAAGATTTAGAAAAAATAATGAAAAAAAAGTTGTGAATTCAATTTTTTTCATTAATAAAAACTAACAGCAAATAATTGTCAATAAAAAATATTAATATTTTTTCGTAAGTAAATAAAATGTTTTATATTAGAAATTATCCAATTATATATTATGAAACGAATTAACACAGGTGGTAGTAATTTGTTACAGCAACAATTCTTTGGCTTGTTTCTTAGCTTGCTTTTTTTCTCTTTTTGTTATATTGAGAGTGTTGCAACACTTCTATTTATAGCAAAATTTGCCATGTTTTCATTTCCTTTCTATTGAACCCTAATTCTTGTAATTTTATTCCAAATGAATTGGAAGTTCAATTTAATGGTTAGTTTGCACGAGATATACACATGTGATGACAGGATAAGATTTCCAAGTAATTCTTAAAATCACGTGATTCTGTAAATTATTTTTTGGAATAGTTAAGAAAAAGAATTTAATCAAGCTAAGAGTAAAAATATCTTTTTATTTTATCAGAGTAAATGAATTTATGTGTGAAAAAATTTGATTTGAGATGAATTTCTTTAAAATAGACGACAATAAATTTATAAGTCATTTTTTTTATTTGAGACTTAACTTTGTCGTATTTATTTAATATGAAATATAGACTTTCAATTTAGATTTTCAATAAATTTATGGATTCATAATATACAAATTTTACAAATTAGTTTGCTTAAATCTTAGAAAGTCTTATATTAATTTAATTTGTTCCATGGTAGATGTCTTTAAACACTGAGTCAAACATGTTTACTCAAGATTTATATACAAGCTTTATATTTTCGTAACTTATCTAATGATATATTAGGAAGATGCTTCACAATATTAAAGGAAGAAAGTATATTTAAATCATCTTTGATTTTGGTTCCTAAATAATATTATACTATTACCTATTAGAACGTGCTCCTAAGTTGAGAGATGAGAGAGTTTTTGTTTTCACAGGTTATGTCTTCAACTAAGATGACTTTCTTATAATCAATTATTGCATTGAATTGTTCACTTTAGAACCTGAAAGTCTTATTAAGATTTTGTTATTTCAAAAAATTAAAAATATATTTAAATTGTTATTATTCTTAAATGTTAAGTATTGTGAGACAATCAAATGTATAAAAAAAATCTAATAATAACAATGTGATTGAAAACATCGTATTGAAAATAGAGTACTATGTTGTATAAAGTTATGATTACCATAGAAAATTATAGTGTAAGCGTTTATTTGGTTATCTACATGGTAGAATATATTATTTTAGTGTAGTTTATATATTATTTCATGATTAATAACTTGGTTTTAATTAATATCCATATGTTTATCCTTTGTATACGTGTAGTGAAAAAAAGTAATGTATAAATAATAATTTGATATTTTAGATCTTTAGTAGAAAAACTAATAAATCAAATTTAACACTGGATCAATTGAGTTATGAACTATGAACACTGATCTGATTTAAAAAATAAGAAAAAGACGAAGCTATGAAAAATATAAGAACTTATCAAACCACGAACACGAATTGCATCCAGATGCTACTCAAACGATTAGAATCATGGAAGACTTCCATCAAGATTTGGAAACACAGTCGGGAACTCATGCCATTCAAAAGAGAATTAGATAAGTGAGGAATTGACACTTTAGTTACTCGTCAGAACTGAGAATCATTCTAAATTGCACTTGAACATAGTCTTCCTCTTATTCTTTAGAATATGTTCATGTATGTACACAACCCTCTATTTATAGAAATATAAATGACTTTTATTTAACACACTACTTATCTACTAATCATGATTAAAAACAACTTATCATGTAAGTCACTCTAATAATTAGCATGTAGAAGAAGCAAGCAATATGAAGTGTACTCCAAACTTCAACTCCCTGCAATCAATGTATTACAATGAATTTTTTTTTTCGAGAAAAAATAAATGAACACAGAGGTTGACTAATATTTTATATTCTTAAATTAATGTTACTTTATTTTTATATATTATTTTATAATTAATAACTTTTATGAAGGTTTTAATTAATATATATTTATATATTTGTAGTTAAACAATTATGCATAAATAATAATTTGATGTTTTAGATCTTTAATAAAAAACTAATAAATAAATAAAAATTAATAACAAGAGCAGAGTATCCTCGGTGCTATTCACATATAAAAATACAAAATACAACATGCACACACATGAACACAGAAAGATAACAGAATTAACAAGATAAAAAAAAGTTAATGTTTATATATATATATATATATATATATATATATATATATATTCCAAACATAACTAATTAATAATAAATATATATATATTGTTTCCATAATCATCAACATCGAAATCAGTGAGGTCTCTCTATCATGCATCTTTATTTATTTAATTTATTTTCTACTTGATCAGTCAGATTTTCAAGGAGAATGTAATACAAGGGTAAAGAATTTGAATCCCAAGAGTTAAACAATATTCCCAGATCTTGAAGGAAGGAAGAAAAGATCGATTGCATCTGCATGCATTATGGAAGAAAAGACCCATGACAGGTGTTGAATTGTTTAAGCTTTCTACTATGTGCATGTGTATCTTACCAGTAGTAGTAGTATACTAACTATTATTTCAATACAATATTATGATAATATAAAAATAAAAATAAAAAATTGATGAATGTCGTAAGAAGAAGGAGCAGAAGTGTAAGGGTAGGAAAAGAAAGGGAGAGATGAAGGACACGCGCGGGTGAGTGTGGTGTGCATAAATTGATATGCATGGCGTGACTGATGAAATGAAGAGTGGGACCCGCAGGGAATGAAAAAGAGGAACAAAAGCGCGTGAGGAAATGAAAAACACGACAAGAACAAGAACAGTAAGAGGAACATAGAACAAGAAGTACCCAGATTGAGATTTGGATTGAATTGTGAGTAGTGTGACCTTTGCAGGGCTCGAGGCAGCGTTGTGTTAGTGTACCTCGTCATCTGTGTTACCTATCCTTTTCTTTTCTCCACAACCAACACTATACATTTATTTATTTATTTATAAGCACTTGTTCTATTCTGTTTACTGTTTAACCTACTCTATCCTACTCTACCTACTTTACCTTAGCTTAGGTGGTTTCCACTACACATCCCACACCATTCCCATAACTAACTCATTAAACCTATATAAAAAAACAAATCATTTTTTTTCTCTATGTAGTTTCAATTTATATTTCTTTATTGTTATTATGTTATCACTATCAGTTTTTTTTTATTGATAATCTTTTTTTGTTCAAAATCTTGTCTAACTTTATTCAATTTAATTTGAATCAACTATTAATTGTTAATGGCATATGCATGTGCACATTTATAGCAAAAAACAAGTTTTACTTTTTGGTTTTCTTTCATTGTCTAGGTGTAATTTCTATTTACTTTTATATTTTTTGTTTGCTGTGACAGAGATCATAAGAGGATGAGAAAGAAGTAACTAATATAAAAAAATGGTAAGATGATTTGTGATGAACTATATGCACCAGAAAAGAGAAAGTATATATATATATATATATATATATATATATATATATATATATATATATATATATATATATATATATATATATATAATTTAAAAGAAAAAAAAACTAGTAATAGATAGGATGAGTTCCAAGATTAAGGATAAAAACGTTGTTGAACATAGACTAAGTTTGATATGCATTATAATAATGTTATGTGTGGCCCACAACTAATTATTAAAGTGTTTTTTGAATTAGTTGTAAGTGAAATTGGATATAATCTTATTGTATTTAATGTGTTTTATATACTTGCTAATTGTCTATTGATTTTTTTGTTATTTTTAAAAATTTAAAGATAAGATATCACTTTTATTACACTTTTAATTTGATTAGTAGCAGGAGAGGTGAAATATGTGTAAGACTTATCTCATGTATTAGAGGTGGAGGATGTGTAAGTTAGAGATGTGAATGTTGACCTATTGGGAACCAAACAAAACAACTTAGAGGAAAAACCATCAGTCTAGTAATATTTTGATGGATGTTTAGTGGTTTCATATAATTGTCCCCTGTGTTTATATGAAGTTATATGTGTGTGAATGAAAGGTGTGAAAAAGAGTTTCAAGGAGAAATTTCTTATTGGTGGCTTTAAGTGTTGTTGGTATAAATATGTAGCTTATTTCTGGGGTTATCCTGACACTTTAATGATCATCCAACTCAAATAGAGATATATGAGTCAAGTGGTTAGAGTAGTAGGAGATCCTAGTCTGGAAGTCTTTCTCCAATTGGCAAAGGATGTTTTAACGGACTAACTTTGTGTGGTAGCTTTAAGTAGGTCAATTGTTCCATCACAAAAGTGTAGAATATATCATAATTCTATGTTTATATTATATCCGGATAGTCCAATCTAAGTATTGTCATGAGTAAGATGTTTGGATTGCTTTATGTGAAATATGACTCATGTATGAAATATTAATGTATATTATGATTTGTTTTGTATCGTTAACTTATCCTTCTGTTTGTGGCTTGTTGATTTGTTCTTATATGTTGTTGTGTTGACTATGATCATTTGGTGGATATAAACAGAAGAAAATGATATGACTATGGAGCAAGCACTAGGTGGAGAAGGCTCAAATGTGCAATAGTTTTAGTTGTTAAATTCCTTTTACTTTTGTTTCGCTTTGTTTGATTAGAGAACCATTCCTGTACATAGTTTTAATACTATGTAATATGTAATATATAAAATTGATGTTTATGGTTAAATTAGATGACTAGTTTTAATACTATGTAATATGTAATATATAAAATTGATGTTTATGGTTAAATTAGATGACTGTAAAAGTAATTTTATATTCTTATTTTTTAACTCATATATTTTATTAATTATCTTATAGTTCCTTTATAGTTTTAATACTATATAATTTGGATGTTATATTTAATGTATATAACAAAGTAACATTTAAATTGTTTGCATTAATTTAACCAGTTTTAAGTCAAATAGTACTTTGAAATCTTATTTAACAAATTTTAAAAAAATTAAAAAATATATATAAAATAAATTTCAGTGTTATTCATATTTAAAAATTAAAAACAAATTTAAACATTATTAATTTAAACAATAATGTACTAGTAAATGTCAACTTACTTAAACTCATTTGATACTAATATTCACCATTATTCTTTATAGATACTTTAATTATTCTACATTTATTTTAAAAAATATTGTAGCCACAAAAACTATTACTTACAAAATTAATACACGTTATTACTACATTTTCATAATTACTAAAGAGTAGTTTTTCTAAAAGCAACAGCTTTTTTTAATGGGTTAAATATGTTTTTAGTCCCTAAACTAAGCGAAATTGTTTTTAGTCCCTCTTTCAAACTAAGCTACATTTTGGTCCTTATCCTTAAAGAAACCTTAATTTTTCGTCCCCCAAATCAACGGCGTTAAAAAAAAGCTGAGCTGGCTAACGATGTGTGCTAGGTCATTTTTTTTCTAACACTAGGTAATTTTTTGCCTCCCTCATCCCGCGCTTCTCCACTTCCCCCTCCGTCATTCATGGCCTCCTCTTCAGCCACGTCACCCACTTTCCCACCACACCCTCCGACGACTCTTCCTCTGCCGTCCCCACCCTCTTCACCATCGTCATTGGCTTCCTCTACTCCCCCTCTTTCCATGAATCCTTAGGCGTTGTCATCCCCTCCGCCCTCCACCCTCACTCTTCCGTCCTCGGGTGAAATAAAAAAATTGATAGCAAAACACACAGTTACTACTTTCACACATCCCTTCTACTAATCTATAGGTAAATTGTGAGTTCAAGAACTCTACATACATCACATGAAACAATAGACTCAACTGGAAATGCAAACATCTATAACTCAAATGTACACAAGAACGATGATGTTCCTAGTGTGAAGTCCGAACACATTTAGCCGTCAATGAACTGTTTTGTATAAACACCGTGTCGCTGCTCCCTTGCATAGATGACCCATAGATCAAAGACAACATTACAGCATCAGATACCAAAATTAATCCAATATAAATCAATTCACTATTTGTCTGCAGGCCAGGACAGTGATCGTTGTTGATGTCTGTGAATGTTTTCCGCATAAAAGTGATCATAGAATGGGATTGAGATCATCCTCGCTCTTCGATTCCGAAATTCGCCACCAGAGGTTTTGCTTTTGTGGCTGCAGGTTCTAAAAAAGCGAGTTAGGGTTTTGATGCGATCGATCTCGTTAGGTTGTCGGCGATGATGGCGGATGAGGGATTCGGTTACGAGTGCTTCTTGGATGGTGACGGTAGCGCCGCCGATGACAACAAGTTTTGCATCGATCTGGAAACCGTAATAAGCGTTCTCGACGAGGATAACGATCGCTCTGAGGTACAATTTTGTGTTTGCAACGAGAGTGTGAGCGCGCCCCAACGATTTCTCCCAATTTTTCAATGTTGTGAGGGGAAATTATTGTGAATTTCGATTGGATCGACGACGAGCGGAGAACCACCCGAGGACGGAGTAGTGAGGGTGGAGGGCGGAGGGGATGACAACGCCTGAGGATTCATGGAAAGAGGGGGAGCAGAGGAAGTCGGTGACGGTGGCGAGGAGGTTGGGGATGAGGAGGAAGATTCGTCGAACAATGTGGTGGGAAGGTGGGTGACGTGGCCGAAGAGGAGGTTGTGGATGGTGGAAAGGGAAGTGGAGAAGAACTGGACGAGGGAGGCAAAAAATTACTCAGAAAGAAAAATGACGTGGCACACACCGTTAACCAGCTCAACTTCTTTTAAACGCCGTTGATTTTTGAGGACGAAAAATTAAGGTTTTCTTAAGAAGAAGGACTAAAATGTAGGTTATAACCCTTTTTTAATTAGTGCTTGATAGTATAGGGATTAAAAACATATTTAACCCTTTTTTAATTAGTGCTTATAACCACTAGTTAAAAATTTAATGATTAAAGAACCGTAAAAAAAAACACGGTAAAATTACGTTTAAAATTACAATGGAAGTATGCGGTTACTATTTTCTTGTAAATATATTTCACTTTTAATTCAAATGCATTAGGGGAACTTGTTATTGTTTTCATAAATTACCAATGTTTATTTTTTCTTTTACCAGTCTTCCAAAAAAACCAATGATGGAATAGTAATAAGTATTTTCATGATATAAATTAAAAAATTACAATATATGTTATGTTGATTAAATTATTTTTTAGACTTCTGAAGTATTAAATACTTATAACATTTTGTTTGATATCAGTGTTTCCTTTATAAATATATTAAAAACATATTAATAAAAAAATATTTGAGTAAGGTAAAGCAAAATAGTAAAATAGTGTAGAAATATTATTAGTATGATAATATTGCAAAAAAAATTGTGCACAATATGTTTCAACTATTTTCTGACGGGTTATTGAGAAACAGGGCCCAATTTTTCTAATGAGAAAACAGGCCGAAGCCCGTTTGGCTCATACTTAGAAAAACTTAGTAATGTATATTTTTAATTTTATTTTCTGTATCATTTTTCATAACTATAGTGATGGTTGATTGGATGATTAATTTTTTGCATGTGACTATATTTGATCTTGTTTACAATTGATTGAAGGTTTGATTTTGAGCTTGTTATCGCATTTTAGATGGTTAGAATTATAAAACAAAAGAGTTCCTTGAATGTTTTGATTTCTCTTCTTCTTCAATCTCTGGACTCCTTAGTATAACAAAAACTAAGGTAAAAAAAAGTTAGTTTTATTTCCACACTACAATTTTGGAATAAGAAAAAGTGTGCTTGTTTGCTGGAATGTAACATTTAAAAATGATGGATATTTATCTTTAATTACGCATTGATATCATTTTAATAAGCTTAAAAACACTTTTTACATAGGATTTTTTAATTTTAGAAAATTGACATTTTTAACATATTTCAATTCATATTCATGAGAAGTAATATGTATAAGTTACTATATCATGCAATGACTTCTTAATATTACTTCAAGCAAAACATAATAATAATAATAATAAAACTTAATATATATATATATATATTTATTTATTTATTTTAGGTGTTTTATTTTTTTTACAATAACAATCAAATTATTTCATTCAATCAATTTATGATATTTGAAAAAAAAAATTAACAACTTATAAGTACAATAAATAAGACAACTTGATAAATAAGACAACTTCTAAAAGTTTAGTTTTTAAAGTTGTAAAAGTGAGACAAATTATTCTATAAATTATTAATTGTACTATTTTTAATCACACAAATGTTATCTTCAACATTTATAAAACTGTTAAATTTTAGGAGTCAAGAAACAAAACGTTGCAATTAAATTTCAATTGATCTTGAATTGGACTAATAACTAAATTTATTTATAATCATCTAACATAATCATAAAAACAAACTTTATATACAAGCTATCTAAAAAAAATAAAACTATAAACATATAACTAATCTCACAAGAGAACTAAACATGTGTTGGTCTTCCTTCCAAAGCTTGCTCTACAGTCACCTCTTCACCCTCTTCTCACACCCATCAGATTATCATAGTCAAGACCAAAACATAAGAACATACAAACAAAATGGTAAGCTAGAGATGCAAAACATTTCATAATATACTTAAACTTTTCACACATAATGAATATTTCACACCAAACCAACCAAAACATGCCAAGACTTTGACTGGACTATCCAAATTAGTATGAATATCAAGCTATGATGGTTCATGCACTTAAGTGATGAAATAGCTAGCCCACCCCAAGCTAACACAAAGGGTTAGTCCGTTAACACTCGCCTAAGGTCAAGGTAAAGCCCATAGGCTAGGACCTCATGCTACTCTCACCACATGTCTCACCCCTCTCTACTTGAGAATGGATGACCGTTAGAGTGTTAGGATGAACCCCAAAATTGAGCTTCTTATATTCATACTTACAGTACTTGAAACCACCACCATGAAAGTCCTCCTTGGAAATCATTTCCACAACTTTCCATTCAATACATATACATACACACATAACTTTATGTATCATAATTGAACCCACATTAAACCACTTCACATACATCAAAAGATTCAAAATAGTGCATCAGAAAACACAGGACAGACCAAAACTGAAGAACCCAAAAACTGGCTAAGGGACGCTCAGCCCCCAAAAAGGGACGTTGAAGCGCCAAACTCACTTGAAAAGGGGCGCCTGAGGGTCGCTCAAGCCCAAAGCTTGCACAAAAAAGGGCGCCCAGGAGGCACTCAATGTCGCACCAAAACCTAAAATACCTTTAATCTGATATGTTCTACCCTTTATACAAGTTCAACTGGTTACTAGGACATTCTAGACACAAAGGAACAACTGGAAACACACTTCCAACTCAAATTAGCTACCTCAAACCCAACTTATCGACTCCAAACTTACCTAAACTCAAATCTATCTATTCCAACACCAAATTCTGCAAACTGAATGCTTGAACAAGTCATAAATGACTCAACCACCAACCTCAAACCATCCCTTTTTGTACAAAACTCTTAGTTTAGAATCCCACCATTCAAAACCTCTAAAATTTGGGCTTAAAATCTTCTAAAACCTCTCTACTAGCTAACACCTATTTATAACTCGTAAATTTAACTATCTATAATGTCTACATGTTTTAAATGACATGAAATCAGATTTGAAATATTATATTACCCATTCAAATCATTTTCTTACAATTTTGCTTATTAAGACCTCTATTTTAAATACAAAACCATTTTTTTTGGATACTTATATTTCTTCGGTCTTACAATACTCACTACCCCTTACCCATTTTAACCAATTCCAATTATTCATACAACATCACATATGTTATTCACAACATTAGATCCATAACATACTACTTACTCAAATAAATACTCTACCAAATCAACATTATCCAATCTCAAGTAAAACTAGAATGCATATCACAATTACAATTTAATTATCATATCATCCAACCAAATACAAATTATACGATATAAATTAAATGTATGACTAAAACACTAGCTTTCCTTACCTTATACAAAAACAACGAAGTTCTATATAAATTGAACCCTTGCTTATAGCTCAAGGAACTGTATAAATGCCTACAAATCGTCGAATTGAAAACGGAATGAGTCCTTAGGTTCTCAGAGTACCAAAGAACTAGGGAAAGAAGCCATAAGATGCATACGACGAAAAATCATTTTGCGTAAATTTCAAATTAAGAACGAAAAAGAAAAATGAGTCGAAACTTACTTATTGTATATTAGAAATTGATTGGATAGAAGTAGATATTACTCCGCCGTGACCTACTAAGAAGTTTCTAATTGTCAAACAGATGATCGAGGAATAATAATTTTTAGAGAGAAGCGAGAGAAAGTTAAGACAAAGAGTTTTAGAGAGGTGATTTATGTTTTAAGTAATGAGATGAATTTAAGATATTCTATTTATTTTATTAAATTATTTTAATTTTAAAACATTTGTTCTTATTATTTTAAAACATTTATCAACTCTAGTATTCTATTTTCTCTAGATTCTTACGTATTTTTTCACAAATTATTATAAATTAAAAAACTAAATCAACATTGATTATGAAATTTGGAAAAGAAAACATTTCATAAAATTTGATTAATATATATACCTCCCACCCAACAAGTTCTCTATAATTTTTAATAAGAAACATTCAGAATTTTTTCATGGATGGATTAAAGTATTAGTTAGAAGGTCCACTCGTATATATATTTTATATATAAAAGTAGAGTAGTTTTGTTTTGAAGTGGCATATGATATGATATGAATGTGTAGAAATCATGAATAATAATTGACATTGTGGCTTAAGAAGTGCAAGTTGTATAAAAGGTTCATCTTTTTCTTTACTTTGAGATTTGGCATCAATAATATAATCGATTTTCTAAATCTTCACATGCATCAGAGTCATACATTTTCATTATTACTACGTTCTTTAAGAATCTTCTTGAGCTCATAACCATGTCCAAATCATGTTCCATTTTCGAACGCAATAAAACACACTCCGCCGTTCAAATATTCTTTTTAATTCCATTTTCCCACTTAATTAATACATCCTAATATTATTTTATCATAACATTATCACTTTAAAAAAATCTCATAATTAATATTATTACCGTTACTATTTTTACCACCACTATTGCATTACAGGTTAGCCTAGTATTTGCTAAAGTCTATTCAAAACAAAACACAAACACTACTTATAAACAATATAATAACAAAGTTTACGTATGAAGGTTTAATATATATATATATATATATAGATGTTTAATTACTGTTTCATGAACCGAGTGACCAATATATCTTTTGATCTACTGTGAAACGTTCAATTGGTTAGTCAATCATACTATAAACAAGATTAGTAATAATAATAAGTATGTTAACTCTAATCCTGACTATTATTATAGTGAATCATAATTAAGTCGACACTAATTAATAATTTATCCAAAAATTTATAAATACAGGTTTAATATTCAGATAAATATTTAAATAAATTTATAAACCATTAGAGTCACTTATACTGTACCAAGTAAAATAAACCAACATGCAAGAATAAGTTAAGAAATAATATTTAAACTTTTTTTCCCGAATATCTTGAATATATTACAATTTTACATTTAAAAAAAATAAAACAACTATACAAAAAGATGCTAGGTTAAAAATATGAGAGTTTACGAAAGTGATTTTATGAAATAAAGTATATGTTTAGTATTTGGTGTTGCTATCATTCTCTGAATTCAACATAGGGAAAAGGCAAAAACATTATTTTTGTGAGGAAAATGAAATGATATGAAGTAAGGTTTAAATTGAAAGTTTGTCGTGACCTTGACTTTTGATATGAAGACGAAAAGTTTTGATAAAAACATTGAGATGAAGTTATTAGTGTCTATGGTTTGGTAGTGAAGACAAAAAGTCATATTAATGCACAACAACACAAACGTGTATGAGAGGACATAATAGACATGAAAGTTAGGGCATGCACGCTAGGTAATTATAAAAGGAAGAAAATCAATTATTTTAAAATTAGAATGCGTGGACACAATTCTTTAATCTAGGGTTAACTCAATCCCATGTGATTCAGTTGACAATACACACTCAAATTATTGCAAAAATATCAATGCATTGATATCAATTTATTGCAAAAATATCAATATATCATGTTGAAATTTGAAATGAAAAAAATAAAAAAAATTAAGTGCATATAAATTTCAAATTAAATATTTAGTCTCTTCACATCTACAAAACCCTAATTACAATGGTTTAAAAGAGGATTAGAAAATATTAACCAAAAAAAAATGAAAAATTAAACTTTCTTCTTTATATCTAAGACTGAGAAACATAAAGAAGACAGTTTTCCTTGTAGGAGTCAAATAAGAAAAATTTCCTTTCTCGATGATCAATTGGAGGTTGTTCGGCGATTTTTTTTTTGGAATTAAATATTTTAATATAAAAGTAAAGAAATAATGAATAGTTTTACGTTAAAAAAGAAACAATATAGCAAAAAATTAAATTGAACATCTTTTCAATATAACTTATTTATTTTCGTTAATTGTTGTATTTACTTAATAGAGAGAAATTTTTGCATTTCCCTATCCAAACATCTAGAACATGCTTTGTTTATATAAAAAATTAGAATAATTAATAGCGAATTAAACAAGCCAAGATTCAATGTAGCTAACTCATCTAGAATTCTACAGTGAATTGGACTTTTGAACTGGACCATTAATAATAATCTTTATCATAAAAAACTTCCCAACATCAATAGTCTTCCCTATCTTGTCTAATAAAACGAAGATATAAAAAATAAAAAAACAGAAGCACTCATGAGGACACAAATCTAGATTTTTGAAGTATAATTATGATATATGGAATTTATTCTTAATTTAATCTCATATAATCAACATCACATAATGGAAACATCTCATGATGAAAACATCACATATATATGAATTTGTTTTATTTTTGGTTAAATATTATTTTTATTCCTATTTTTATTGATTTTTTTTTATGTCCAACAAACTCTTAATTGTTTTAATAATATTTAAATCGTTAATAGAAGACAAACCTATATGTCATATATGATTTTTTTAATATTTTTCTTAATTTAAAATTTTTTGTTTACATGTAAAATTAATATTGTGTTATGTGAAGTTACAATAATATTACGTGTCAAATCAATATAAATATTTTAAATCAATATAAATAGTGTAATGATATTTTTTTTATCAAAATTCATATTTTTAGTTTTTAAGCCGTTTAATTTCATACAACAAAATTAGTTTTATTAGTAGAGAATATTTGTTATATAAAATTTGTTTCTCATACACTAGTACCTTTTTTTCTATCTTTTAATGCAATTAAAAAAAGTTAACAATTATGACTTATATATCTAGTTTTTAAATCACCAAGTCAGTAGTCTTATTTCTCTGTTAAGCATCGTTTCAAGCTACCCATAATTTTATACAGAGGATAGAAATATATTTACTAGTACGTGAAACTCTTTCATCCTTATTAATGTTTAGGTTTAATCTTTTTGACGTCCCTATTTGTGTAGGAATGTCTCAGATAGGTCCTCGTTTTCTAAAGTATATCAAAATGGTCCTTAATTTTGAAAATTATCAATTGAGTCCTTTCCGTTAAGTTGGCTGGACGACGTTAAAAAAATTGATAAGTGGATGCTGAGATGACGAACGAACGCTCGTCCACCACCGAACGAACGCTCGTCCACAAGCGAACGCACGCTCGGCGACCACCGAACGAACGGTCATCCAGTGTGGAACGAACGGTCGTCCAGCGGTAAGAGGTCGACGAGCGTTCGTTCGCTGGTGGACGAGCGTTCGTTCGCTGGTGGATGAGCGTTCGTTTGCTGGTGGACGAGCGTTCGTTCGCTGGTGGACGAGCGTTCGTTCGCTGGTGGACGAGCGTTCGTTCGCTGGTGGACGAGCGTTCGTTCGCTGGTGGACGAGCGTTCGTTCGCTGGTGGACTAGCGTTCGTTCGTCATCTCAGCATCTCACTCATCAATTTTTTTAACGCCGTCCAGCCAACTTAACGGAAAGGACTCAATTGATATAAATTTTCAAAATTAAGGACCATTTTGATACACTTTAGAAAATGAGACCTATCTGAGACATTCCTACACAAATAGGGACGTCAAAAAAGATTAAACCTAATGTTTACGCATTTATTTTCAAGTTCAAACTCCTATCATATACTTCAAATCTTTATTTATTTTTATACAAGCAAATTAAAAATGATTTTCATAATGTGTTATATATTGCATTAAAATTTACAATTATATATATATATATATATAATTCAATTTATTTGTTAAAAATTATATTATCAAATTAAATGAAGAAATACATAGATTAAAATAAACAATACAAAATAAATTTTTGCATAATATTTATATAAAATTAAATTTAGTCTCTTTAAGAGACACAAAATTCTTTATTTTAAATAAAATTGGGATTAAATTAAATAAAATTAATTAAAATTGATATTAGATGGAATATAAATCATTATCAGACGATTGAATTGATATGTGGATAAATATTTTTAAATTAAGAAAAAATTAAAAAGTAGAATTTTCCTTTAAAATATTAAAAGAATAAAAAATAACGAATTATCATGTGATAAACATTATTCACATTTCCCTTAACAATTTAAACAAAAAAAAAATGACAAAATTAAAACTATATTAAACATGTAAAAGAAAAAAAAACTATATTGAATAAATCTTACAAAATAGAAAGAGTATTATTTAAGCTAAAACACAAAATATTAACTATGATTGACTTAATTTTATGTTATTATATAAAATGAAAGAGAAACAGTAAACCTTTTTGTATGTATTGTGTTAATTTTGAAAGTAAAGGTACTCGAAATATTCGTGAGTTTGGGGAAGGAAAATGACAATTGCATGCAAGTTTTAGGGTTAGTTGAGAGGTTTGGAGAACTACATATGTAGGCATGTAGAGTCAAAGTATAGGGAGGATAGCAGTCAAATTTTGCACAGAGATATGAGTTTGTACTTTGCAGAACAAGAATCAATAACATAGCTAGATTTCATAATTAAGCACTCATAAAAGAGTTCAAAGTTTCTTTTTCTTTCATGTATATATATATATATAGATATATATATATATATATATATATATATATATATATATATATATATATATATATATATATATATATATATATAGATATATACACCATAGCATATATAGCATCATGCATGGATAAACTCTCAGCCAATTCATCATGTTTTTAATAGATAATAATATTTTGACAATATTTTTTTATAACATTTTAATATCATCTACGTATCATCATGTGATTGATCTATGTTCAGATTTTATAATTATTATTATTGATAATGAAATAATTTTGGACCAATCACATAATAACACAAATGTTGTCAAATTATATCTTTTACATCTTTAAGAAAAAATATTTCAAAACTAATTGAAAAAAGTTATCTGAATATGATGTTCTCGAAATCCACAAAAACATTGCATGACACCAAATGCAAAATGTGTTCAGAACATCCATTAATCTATCATGTGTTGCTCCATTCTTTCAGCTCTATCATCCAAACACACCTTTACATGAGGCTTACGTGGACACACACTTACAAACCTTAAACCAACAAATATTATTCATATTATTTAGAGTGAAAATTCTAGTGCTCATAATTATGTTACCAAATCTAATGCTATGTGTTTGAGTTGTTAGATATTTCATGAGTTGTATTATTATTATTATTATGATTATTATATTGCATTTATTATGTTACATTCAATATTCATTATAAATTACTTAAACTTAAAGATATCTATCTCAATCTTCAAATTCCACCTAATATAATATAACCTCATCTTTATCCAGATATGTATCCTATACACAATATTTTACTTAAATCCAACCTATAAAACGATTTATTTAATATTAACTTAGAAGATTTAATTTGATTAATCTCTCTTATCTGAAAGTTAAATTAACTAGAAACTCTACAATGATACAAAAGTCTAAACTTAAGTTATTGAATTTCTATAAAGTTTTAGTCCAATATTCAACATGTTTTCTTAAGTAGAATACAAAATTAAGAAAAAAATGAGTTGAATTAGTGGCAAGAAACCAAAACTTTACTTTAATAAAACATTTATTTGCATTATCTTGATTCATTAAGTGCTATTTTCTTATTAATATATTTTTTTATGGAAACAATTAACTGCTTAGAATTATAGAGAAACTCTAGAGAGAAAATAAACAATGTTTTACTAAATTCTCCTGAAATAAAATAAAAAATGAATTTTTATACATATTTATTTTAATCTATTTAAATATAATAAAATTAAAAAAAAAATCTCTCTCTGCTTTCTATTTTGAAATATATAAAAAAATTCAAAATATTCAATGCTTAATATTCACAAATTAACAACAGTATGGAAAAACAGAAACATAGACCAAAATATTGAGGATTTCATGGTTCTTGTATTGAAGAAGTTCAATGATGGAGAATTTGGCATGCTGTCTACCATAGGCAAAGGAAATTATGTTGAGCATTGAGCCCACTCTCTGACCTTCCTCCCACCATTTGAGAAACCAAAATCTCCAACAAATTTCATTTACAACGTTAGGACAAAATCCTAGATTCTGCAACTTTGTTCCAATAACCGTATTATGCTTTCTACATAACCATCACAATATTGTTTTCTTATAACAATCATGCTCGTTACCATAACACAACTATATTTTGGGAGTAATTTATTTTTTCATTTAAACGAAGAATATTTTAAAATTCTCACATCGATTAGATATAAGATCAAATTATAATATATAAGACCAAATTATAATATATAAGTGAGTGCAAACCTTACTTTTTGTAGTAAAAGTGAGTGCAAACCTTATCTTTTATAGTAAAGTTGAGTTAAACTTAAAGTCCACCTCTTAAAATAGTATAAAATCAGTTTGTAGGATAAGGTTTCCATCCACTTATAAATATGAATTGACCTTATTTCTAGTCTATGTGTGATCCATGTGGGATTAGACATTTTTAATGAATGATCCGATAGCGGATGAAACAATATGCTCAGCAAATAACAAATATCGCTAGGATAGGCTCTAACCATGACTTTGATACATGTCAAAAGTGGATTTTAAGCCTAACTCAACTCACAAAACCGACTTGTAAAATATGAATTAGTTTTATCTATAGTCGATAAGAGAGTTTCAACAAATTCACTTCTAAATATATTAAAAAAAATAGAAATAAGTAAACTGGGTTGAGAAACAAAGATTTTTTTATTTGATTCATGAAAATGTGTCCTACCAGTTCCAGGAATTGAGGTGAATTTGTCCTTCCATAGGTTTTATTAATTGAAATTTGTTGGATTTAATATATTTGATTTATTAATGTTGGGGTTGTACTGCTACTGCTGCTTTTTTTTCTCAGTCATTCATTGATTTCATTCGTAATTTGTGGCACACTGTTTCAGAGTCAACGGTGCGTATGGGATTGGACGGTGATGCGACTTTTGTTGACATTTTTGGACTTTACTTTTGATGTGACTCACTTTCTTTCTTCACCTATCTGTCTTCCATTCTCCCTTTTTCTTCTGTTTGGGAATTTCTTAATAAAAAATTATGTTTTTATGTTTTAGTTTATGATTGATCACTTTTATTTTCAAAACAAATAACAAAATCATATGAAAGGAACAAATTTTAGACAAGGAAAACTAAGTAGTTTTGAAAATACATTATTAAATCAAATTTCATCAAAAATATAAGAATCAAACCACATTTTTTCAATGATTAATCACTGCAAATTTTCCACTGTTGTAATTATTAGTGATGTGTGTCTCTAAACCTATGCCACTCATAATAAATGTAATTTTATCGATAAAATATTATACAATAGGGATTTATAATTTTATCTTAAAAATTGTATAAAAGTTTGTAATTTTTGTTTAAAAAATAATAATATATTTATTGAGTATTCTGAACGTGAGATTTAATACGTCGAATTAGTTAAATTTATTGTGTAGGTATAAGACTTAAGATGTCAAATTAGTTAAATTTATTGTATATTTTTACTTAAGTTTTTGTTTTTATTCACATGTTTCTCTTTGACAACATTAATTTCTTATCATATAAAGAAATTATTTTCTTTATTATGTGATTTTCAAACATGTGGTAAAATTGATAATTTTGATCTATATAATACAATTTGTTTACTGGACACAAATTACACATTTATTATTATAATATTATTATAAATGTATAGTGTATTTATATGAATGGAATATAATATACACATGTTTAATTTTTAAAATAAAATATGTTTATTAAGTCTATATGATGATATTGAGAATTTTATTGAATCATCAAATTTACATGTTTTCATAGAGAGAGTATCACCGTGGAAATCTTATTAGAATCATAAACCATAAATTAATATTATCTAGAATAAATTTTCATACAACAATTATCATCTTTCTTTAAATATTGAAGATACGTATAATTACAAACACTTTTAACTTTGAAAGAAATCTAATAAACACTTCATTATCGTGCAAATGTCTTTTGTCTATGTAACAGTCTTATAATTTTTTTCTACCTTATAAATTAAGATTTTGGACTGCATGAATATATTCACCTCCCACATAAGTTTAAACACTAAAAAGACTTCTTTTGAGAATAATCGTGTTAAGCTAAATTCACCCAAAATTAACACTTAACTCACACTAATATATAATGGATTACAAACCATAACTTTATGTAATTAGGATAGTTCATTCTAGCCACACTAAAAATCTAAAGTAAGAAAATGATAAAAAAAAAATACAGAAACCAATAAAAGTTATAACAAGGTATATTTTTCATATTATCAACCACCTCCTATTAGATGAAATCTGATAAAGAAAAAGTTATATGACATTCGATAAAAAAAAATACAGAAACCAATAAAGTCAAAGATTTATAAAACGAATAATAATTTCATGACATAATTAAATTTCATATTTATATACTGAAATCTTTCTCCTAAGAGCTAGAAGACAATTATATTAATGTAAAATCTTAAGCTAATCTAAAATTTTTCTGAGTTAGGTAAAATCTTTTATGTTGAAAGTTTTACATCAATTAAAAACAAGAACAGTTTAGTTTTACATCAATTAAAAAAAACAGTTTTAATGGATGTAAACCTTATTTTAAAAGTTAATTTTATGAAATTAAGTTAAGTTTAAAATTTAATTTTTTAACATCACAGCATGCAATCTTGTGAAGCTTTACTAAAATGTTTTCGAACATATTCTTTTAAGTCTGTGTTCTTTAATTTATTTCTATTTATCATTTTATATCCTTAGATTTTTACTTGATGTGTTTACTCAGATTCGTCATTTTAACAGGGAAGACATGTTTTTCTTTAGGGTATTATGACAAATTATCCCAATAAATACTTTATGGCAGATTCAAATAGAACTCTATGATTGTAATTGTGCAATTCACAAATCGATATTGCACGGTTGAATGATGGCCGTTATGATGAAAATGACAATCATTAATTGTTGAAATCGTATCAGGAATCATGGGAATGGAGCAATATAGC
Organism: Vigna umbellata; assembly: GCF_029865625.1. Classification (NCBI taxonomy): domain Eukaryota; kingdom Viridiplantae; phylum Streptophyta; class Magnoliopsida; order Fabales; family Fabaceae; genus Vigna; species Vigna umbellata. The sequence continues at coordinate 11,880,637 of NC_142165.1, read as the reverse complement.
TTCTGATAGCAGAAAACTTACTTTAATGATGTATATAATGTTGGAAATTAAACAGACTAATGTTGTTTTAAGTATTAATCTATTTTCTAACTTTAGATTTAATTATATATTCCTTTTTTCAAGTTAATTTTATAGAAAATAATAAATAAATAAAACAGTAATTTCAAATAGTAATCTCGCGCACTGGCACTATTTTAATTTTGATAAATTTTAAATAAATCATTTTCTCTTTTAATTTTGTGTTGATATTTGTGTGTTTCATTATATTTTTCAAGTTATTAAATGTGATAAACGATAATTGCACATATTATGTCTGAATAAAAATATATGTTATTCTGAATGTTATATGATATATGGTTATTAAGAATATAATTATTTGCAAGAAGTAAACATTATGTTGAGACATTTTAATTTGTATATTGAATTTAAAATTCTAAAAGAAATGATAATGACTTTACTAATACTGTTAACGGTGGTTCTTAAAATTTATTATACGTTACAAAAAGAAAAAAAAAATTACATATAGTAAGTCATATAGATTTATTGTTATTTGAATGAAAATAGTATAAAAGAAACAAATATCTGAATCTAATTCAGTACACGAGGGTTTCGAAAATAGAAAAAAAATATATGATGTCTATAATTTAGGACATGAAAATTAAATAAAAATATAAACATCTAATTATTTTATACGAGCAAACTAAATTAACGATCACCTAATAATTTTTTTTCTATAAACACAAATTTCATTTGCACAATTATATTATATTTGCATTTATTAAGTACGTTTAAGTGTAATTGTGAATTTAAGGAATTTTTGGAAGGTGATATTCCATTTGGAGATGTTTGTGAAAGAAAAAGCATAGTTCTAGAAGAAACGTACGTGTTTGTAGAAAGCATAAAAAGAAGGCCATAGAGTGAATTATGAGGATGCATGGTTTGGTTTAGATGCTTTTGGCTTTTCATTTTGAAGTATAAGATAAACAATTTTTGGTCGGTGGAAATTAAAGGTATGCTACTCGAGTAACACATTTACGATTATAATATCATGCACTTTTCCCCTTTCTCTTTCTCTTTCTCTTTCAACCAAAAACAATAACCCTTCTTATCTTCATCATGGAGAATCATCAAATCCACTTCTTTAACATCGCATCCATGCTTCTCCAAATATAATAAACATTTTTAAAGCATCTAATTATAATTATAATCGATTTAACACCGACCCCACAAACACAAACAAAATAATAATAATAATTGCAAAGAAGGGAACATAAATATTACTAATTGAAGAGTTTTAAGGTGGTCTTAAGCAGAGTTTAGAGAGTGTGGAAAAGAAAAGATTAGTTTTGAAGTGCATCATTAACACAACGAGAGAGAAGATTATATAGAACGGTTTCCACACACACGCTTACAACTTACAACACGTGTCTTTAATACCATACAAGAGATAATTGAATGAACCTTGAGACAACTCACTCGGTGATGTGAACACTCAAACACCATATTTAACTCATGTCCCCACAACCCCATTTCTTTCTTTCACTCTTTCTTATCACCTTTTCATTAATCTCAATCTATTGCAAAAACAATACCTTTAAAACAATAAAATAAAACTAATTTGTCAGTAAAATTTACAAAAAAAAAATGATGTTATCTCACAATTACATAGTACCATACCATGTTGTTTTTCTTTGTTTCACGTGTTTTATCAAACACCTTGAGGCCATTCTTCAATAATCATCTTGTCGAAAAGTTTCACGGCTAATTAATGGCTCTTAAGACACGAGCTTAGACAAAAAGGCAAAGAAGTGAAAGCTTTTTCCCATTATGTTCTTTTATTTTTCGTTTTCGTGTTTCTTTCTTTCTTGTTTTCTCACGTAAAAGTTTATGGCTACTTACTTACAGCCACCATGCATCGTCTTACACGCGCCACACCACTCATCAAACTTTTTCCTTGGCCTTTGTAATTAACTTCCAAGTTCTTTTATTTTTAGAAAAGTTTCATTTTTACTATTCATAGACACGTTTTACGTATAAAGTTTAAATCACCATACTTTTATAAAGTATACATTTACAGTTTTTTTTTTCATACATCAGTTTATCAAGTATAGAAATATATTTATTTAATGGTTTTAAATGATAAATATTTGAGAAAATTTTAGTCATATACTTACTCTTACAAAACGTTTAGTTTATTTATTTCTTGGGTTATTTGGAGATTTATTTAGCTCGAGTTGATCATGTAAAGAAACTAACAACAGAAAAATTATACAAGTGGGATCAGCATGTTTGAAAATAAAATAAAGTACGATGAACACATATACAAGTTGAAGCTTTCTTGATTAAACCCTGACTTTTATTTTGTTGTTTATTTAAGATACAAAAATTTGATGTTGGTTTGATTTATTATCTAAATAGAATTAAATTTTGTAATAAAAGTTGATAATACTGAGCAAACATAAAAAAATATTACCTAGAAATTCTCTTCTGCCAACTTTCTTTCTTAAATTTTCTGTTTTACCTCATTCAGAATGTACACTATGAAAAAAACAAATATTTCACTTGCTAATTCTTTAATTCAAGTTTATATTGTGCAGCTGTGATTGCATTGTTTTTAATTTTGATCACTTCATTAAGCAGTGAATTTGCTAATGGCAGTAGAGAATTTTGTCTGCTTGTCTTTGATCTTTCACTTTCATACTTTTATGAGTGTATATGAGTTTTATAGAAAATACAATTTTTATGTTTGTGAGAGTGTCCCAAGTTAGGTAAGGCTGGTGATCTATTAAAAACTCCGACAAGAGTGACAGATTTTGTTACTTTTCATTTTATAAATAATAGATTTTTTAAGTGTAATTATGGTTTTAAAATTTCATAATTACACTGAACAATACAAGTGTTTCCTTTTTTTTCCCCTAAATTATGTACAAATTTATTTGACACACACTCACTCACTCACTAAGATTATATTAGAAAATAAAGTTTAGTTGGTGCTTGTTAATTTCAATTTAGCTTTTAGATTCAAACCTTCATTAAAAAGCAGTCCAACTACGTTCACAACTATATTAATTGAGTGTGTATAACAAACTATATTATTTGCATGTGGTAATTGAGAATCAAGTTAATTTAATCCATATTTATTTTCTTAACTCGTTATTCATATTATTTTGTTAAGACAAGAAAAATGTTAAAATATATATAACTGCATATATTATGTTATTTTTTATTTTAAAATAATTTGTTTGTTGAAAGTATATAATTGTGTTTGTGGTAAGTATACATTTTGGAATAACACGTTTATTCTTAGTTAAATAGTTAAAATAATTATAAAATGGACATGTTAGATAGGTATTTATTTTTTAGTTAAAAAATAAAGAAAAAAAGTTACATTCCACTTTAAATTTGATAAATTGGACTCATTTAAATAAGTTTGGATTTATCCTTTTTAATCTTTCAAGACACACAAACATGTGAAAAGGAAGAATTTGACAGTGAAGGCCAATAACATTCGATGCTATGCATGCACAGTCACGGAAGATTTGAAGGGTCTTTTCCTCATATTCTTGTTTTATGTATTGTCCTTGTTGCATAAGAAACTTGCAGAAAACAACACTATATGAAATGTAAAGCAGCAAGCACATTCATTTCATCTTGCAACCTCATTTGTAAAGGGAAAAAGAAGAAACTTTTGTGACCAATAAGTACGTTGGAGGATTCCTAGAAGTACACAATATGTGTACATGTGAATAGAATTAATATAGTCTTTTTTTGAGGTACAATGAGTGCTGTAAACCACAACAAAAGATTGTTTCTTAGTGGACTTTTAAATTAATTTACCTTTGATGCTTTGCTTCATTTACACCACATTGTGTTCACACATTTTCATTCTCGTTTTCTGACTTTAATTACAAACATCATCACCTATTTGAGTTTATATGAATTCAATTCACTTTGAATTTTCTTAAGTTTGATTGAGCAAATATGAGTTTGATTAATAAAAAAAATTAACTCCTCTCTCATAATAATTATCATACCTATTGATTTTATGACTATCTATTATAAATGATCCACAAAGTAGGGACATTTATTTTGACATAGTGGTAAAGGGTTAAACAATAAAAATTTAGCCATTTTTTTTTATAATTAACTTAAAAATCATCTTAACATAATATGTGATTAATTAAGCATGTAAATTGTTTTATATTATGAATAAAAGAATTCCTTTTGCAAAATAAAATTAGTTAGATTTTATTTATTTATCCAAGTTTATTGTATGGTTTGGTCTGAATTCACGTATGATATGATGATGACTTTGAGTGTTTGGTGTTATTTATCATGAATCTGAGCATGTTCAGAAAAACAATGGTGATATTGTTTTGTCCCTTCAAGGAGTCTCATCTGAATTTATCGAAACTCATGACATATTCCTTTTGTCTTTGTAAAAATATTTTTTTTTCAAATTTGATAAATGCATTTTATTTCAAGCAGAGGAATTTTCACTGCTCTAGATCTGTACCTTATCTTTCTATTTTAGTAAATACAAATATTAATTTCATGTCTCTCATGCAATGTCTATAAAAAGACAACTAACTTTGGAACTGCTTATATTAGGTTCAAGAAAGAAAAAAAAAAGAAACTAGTAAAAGCTTCTCAAAATCTGTCTCAAAAACTGTCACCACAAATGTGATTATTTTACTTAAAAAAGTAGCTCGAACACTCTATTTACTATCATGCCAGAGGATGAATTTAGATTCCAATATGATTTAGCTTTTCTTTTACAGATAAATCATTATAAACTTAAATTAATCTATGATAAACAAATATATAGATACCTTGAAACATGTACATGCATTAATTGTTACTCAAAAAGTATTTTTTTTATACCATTTCAAATAAAATACTTTTAAGTAATATTAAAAATATAATAATACAGAAAGTTTCATTGATGGAGTTTAATTTTATGTATTATTACACTAGAAAAAGAAGAGCATTCTCTAATCTTTTATCAAAGCTGTTACTTCAAGCATGTCAAGGTATAAAATTCAGTGTTATATTTCTTTGCTTAAATATATATAGTTGGTAAGTAATGAGAAATGTGTTTAAATTGATATGTTTAATAAAATTGTACTAAAGAGTAATTTAGGGTAGGCTTAATTTAATATTTTTGAATTTTTCTTCCCATTTTATTTTAAATTAGTTTGTAAAACATTATATATTATTGATATGGAGATTTTACTTCAATTGTATTGTATGCCCTGATTTTACCTTTTAAACAGAAAGGTCCAACATTTGAGCTATATTCCCCCACTAAAACAAAAATATATTATATATATTGAGTCTCACTGTGACAGAAAACTATACTATTATGTAATGCAATAAATGAAATTTACATTAAAGAACTACTGTGATAACTATACTTTTTTTTTTTATTGAAAAGATTAAACACATATTCTATACATGTAAATATCTTTCAATAACATAAGAGATATATATAATTTTTGTTCTCACCAAACCAGTTATTTTTCTACCAAGTCACATTATTTTATGATAAGATGATATTTTTAACTAGAATTCTATATTCAAATTTAATATCAAATATTAAAAGAGCACATCGGTTTACATATGAAAACACAAATATCAGTACAACCTAATTTCTATAAGCATATTTGAATTAACATTGAAGAAGACTAAAAGTGTAAAAAACAGTTTCCATTTTTACTGTGGAATAATTTTCTTAAAAGTTATATATATATATTAGTCAATATAAAGTGATTATCAGTGTTAACTTTGATTATATATATATAACAATAAACAATTCCTTAAAGTGCACAGTTTTGTATAGTTCTAATCCAATCCTATGTCAGGGCTACAGTGCTTCTTGATATTAATGTATTTATGAATAAAAAGTATAATTGAATACCTTAATTTCTAGTTAAGAACTTGCACACAGACTACACGCAAGAAAGCTAAATCTGAGAAGAATAAGTGGGAAATTTCGGCTACAAGTTATTGTCTACAAAGAATAATATGAAACACCCAACAACCAGCAGCAAAATGATTGAGTATTGTATGAAATGATAATGTGAATTTATTGAGTAGTATGGTAATTATTATTATTTGGTTGAAGATTTGCTGTAGTTAGTTGATAGAGAGAATGCAGATGTATAAGCTGAAAGTGAGAAGATTTTGATATAGAATGATGAAGAAAGAAGAAGAGCATAATGAAAATTAGTGTCATGTGAGGACATGCAGAAAGAAAAGAGAAAGGTTTTGTGAGAGTGAATAAATTGAAATCTGACAAAGACGATCTATAGAAAAGAATTCATAGATATGGGTTGGAAGGACTATCTTAGGAAAAAAGGAAAAGATATGGATGACACCTTAGATTATAGACTACAGTATATAGCTCAGTGCTACTCAACAGCATGCTTTAATTTTATTCTCAAAAATAAATAACATCCAAATACCCTAATTGTGTGCACGCGCCTATCTTTCTCATTAAGAAGATTGAGACGTGAGTGGTGGGGGAGTGACTTCCACGCGCCAGAGCCCACAAGTAATGAGTGGCGTCATGTGAGTTCTTAGAGACTCCATAAAATTACAAAAACAAGAGAACAAAAGTCTTTATGCTCTCTTTCTTAGCTTCTTCTTTCTCTCTCTCTTTCTACTACTTATTATCAGAGGCTGATTATTGGAGAGAGAAGAAGAGAGGAAGCCATTTTCAGTTTCACTTTCCATAACAAGCGAAAGCCATAGCCCAGAGGAAGCGAGGAAGACATAGGAAGAACATCAGATTTTACAGATTATAAGGTTTGTGTCGTGGAGGAGGAAGAAGATGAAGAGAGAGATAAAAAAGAAAGAAAGAGGGACACAGTAGTAAGTAAGTAAGAAGTCGTTATTGCATTTTCTCATTCACTGCTCCCTCTGCACTCTGCTGGACCCTTCAGAAACTGATTTTCTTTCTTTCTTACTCAGAAACCAAAACTTTTTCTTCCTGTGAAAAAAGCCAAAGTGACAGTAGTAGTAGTAGCCACAATAGCAGCAGCAGAAGAAGCAGAAAACAGAAGAAGCAGAGAAGTTGTTCGTTTTCCCTTCCTTTTCATAGAGAGAGAAAAATCTAAGTTTACTCAACTCTCATCCCCCAACAAACAACAAGATCTCTCATCTCATCCCATCTCATCTCATCTCTCACCAACAAACTCCATCAAAAGAGAACTTCTCTTTTCCCTCCACCAACAAATTCTTTCCCTGCCACAGACCCCACATAGAGAAGAATAACACCCGCATTAGATACACCCGAAATATATAAACCATTCTTAATATATAAATATATATATACACACACACAAACACCACATACCTATTACCTATTATAAGATCTATGTTTCATCTTCTTCAATAGTTCTGTGCTTTCCACACACCATACATCCTACCTTCATCAAAAGTACAAGGAAACTCTATCTTGTTTTTTATTTTATTGTTTTTGATCTGAGAAATCAAACACTTTCAGTTGTGGCTACTACAAGGAGGTTACCTTCAGATTCTGGTGCCTTTGCGGACTGGGCAGCGACTGGTTCTTCCGCTGCTGCTGCTGCCGGTGGCCGTGCTGTCCCCGTGGACGACCTCTCCCTTGGTTTCAATGCTGGTCCTGCCGCCCCAGCAGCAGCCACCGGACCCACCAGCGGAATGTGGTCCGGTGCCAATAGGTCGATCAATTACCCCGAAATGGGAATGTTCGTGGTGGCGCCAGCCTCCTCCTTCCACCATCACCACCACCAGCAACAGCCCCCGCACGACCCCGTCATGGCAGATTCCCTCAACCCAGCCACTGCACTCGGCGTCGGCGTCATCCCTCTTCTTGCCGCCACGCCGTGTCTTGAATCCGACAACTTCCTCGGAAACAGGCCACGTGGTGGGGGAATTCAGTTTTGGCAAGACCAAGGACCCCATCAGAGCCACTACATGAAGAAGCAACAGCAGCAGGGGCTTCTCGACCAAAGTAACACTAGTTCTGGAAACTTGGTTCAAACCAGTGGCGGCTTAACTGCTTCGGGTACCAGTAGTGGGGGAACTACGTGCCAGGATTGCGGAAACCAGGCCAAGAAAGATTGTACCAATAGAAGGTGTAGGACCTGCTGCAAAAGTCGAGGTTTCGATTGCCCTACCCATGTTAAGAGCACATGGGTTCCCGCCGCACGCCGGAGAGAGCGCCAGCTCATGACCTCGGCCACTGCGGCGGTCGCTGGTTCCAGTGGCTCCACCTCCGGGACTAAAAAACCTAGGCTCATTGCTTCACAAACCACTACAACATCTCACACTTCCACTTCTAACACCACCCCTCCCAGAAGCTTTGACACTAGCTCTAGCCATCAAGGTTTGTACTTTCTTCTCTCAATGACATTTTTTCCCTTTGGTTTCCCGTGTGTTCTCCTCCACAGTCAGTCACAGTGTTAGATGCTAAATTTTGCAGATTTTCTTGATAAGTATGCATGATAACACACAAACATAAACTCATGCATTGTAGTTTCTTTTGGGTTCATGCTTTGACTAGGAGTTCGGAGGTTGTTTAACTGTGGCTGTTTGGTTGAATTGTGTGCAGATGCGGGCTTCAAGGAGTCATTACCTGGGCAAGTACGTGCACCGGCGGTTTTCAAGTGTGTTAGAGTGACGGCGGTGGAGGATGGGCAAGATGAGTACGCGTACCAGGCAGTGGTGAAGATTGGTGGGCACGTGTTCAAAGGGTTTCTGTATGATCAAGGGGTGGAGAATAGGGATGTGTATCCAAACCTATCTGAGTTGCATTTGGGTGGTGGAAATGGCGGAAGTGGAAGCGGAGGGAGTGGTGGGGTGGGGAGAAATGGGGTGTCTTCTTCTCCGATGATGGATCCTTCTGATGTTTATGCAGGTTCGGGTGGAGGGTTGCTTGGGGGTTCTTCTGCTTATGGTAATCCAATGAATTGAACTTAACGGGTCTTTCCAAGTGCAAGATATTAGTACATGGGCTTGGAGTGGCTGACGTAGGTTCTGGTTCAAAATCTTTAATTTTCTTCTAGGATTTTGTATCTCTATTGCGCATGTTACTCTTTTCTTTCTGCTATTTTTCAACTTGTTTTTAATTCTATTCTTTCTCGCCCAATTTGGCCACTGTCATTTGCATGAGATCATCATGGAATGTCAAGCCTGCCTCACTGTCTAACTGTTAAACAAAATAGTTTCTTTATGTACTGAATTAACTCAAAATGGAAACAAAAGGTGGATAAAACTTGTTTTACTTGGTTCACCATTTTAATTTTAGTTATACCATTATTCATTGCAAGTTTCCAACCATTATCTCTTTTTCTTTTCAACCCAAATCACTTCTCTTTTGCATTTTACCCCTCTTTATTTTCATTATTATAGTTTTTAATTGGTGAAAAGGTGAAATCTACAGTAATCTTATACCCAAAATCAAAAAAGCTACAGTATAAAGCACATCACAAAGATACATTTATATATGTTAATGTCTTGTTATAGTTGTTATTGATGTGCGTTCAGTCCTTTGCGTGCCAGATGTATTTTCAGCATGATTTCTCTTTATTTTGGATTGCTTCCATTTTTCTGAATATAATATTAAATTTCTATGATATATATATATATATGCTAGTACTAAATTGTCATTTTGTAATAGCTCAGTTGGTTCAAAAATAGTAGAATAACTAAATGTTGATATAACAAGTAGATGCTGCTTTAGAGTCGAGCAATATAAGTTGTTGTAATGTCACCATCATTGTATGTCTGTCCTTTTCATCCAAGTTTATTGGTCATCTTTGATGCGTAAGAAACCTGCAAAGTTTCTGCATTCATGAAGACTTGATGTACTCTTATTTCCTTTTGTTCTTCGATTAGAATTTGGAGTTCAGGCAATACCTGTTAATTGCATCTTTCATTTTCTAACCCTTACAACACTTAGTTTTGCATTGCTCCAACTGAAATTAGGGCTATTTAATTCTTCTGTTGCTCGATTTTGGTCTGCTAAACTTCCATTACCAATAAGTGCACCTTATTGTTTTCCTTTTAGTTGATTGTTACATTTATTTAAGATTTAAAATAGTATTCCTTTCTGTTTTAATAGTAATATTTGCAATATTATAGTAAATGATGTTGATATCCTAGAAGTTGCCTGGTATGTTACTTCTCAACAAGATAAATTGATGTCGGAGTTGCATACTCAGCTTTTATATACTTTATTGTGGGGAAACTGCAGTTAAATATGTGACACTTATTTTTTTGGCTAGATTCTTGGTTACTGATTCCGACCATGATAAACAAATGAATGATTGTCTCTATTCATTGCATATTTAGATTATCTTTCCCTGCACATGCTTCCCCCTTTTAGCTGTCTGAAAGTATTTTATATATCGGACGATTATGTCATGTGGATTGCAATACATCATATTTATTTATTTATTTATGTTACCTGTGTTTGCTACTTCTGAAAAGTGCATGAAGCATAAGATTGTTTGTGGCATGGTATGATAGTGTTCATTAATAGACTAATATGAAGAATGCAATCACATTTTTGTACTAGACCTTTTTCTTAGTGTTGTGAGGTATTGAATCATAATGCTGACCTGTCCACCATTCCTATCATGTCAATGAAAAAGTGATCATTGGCTATACTTTTCACTGATGAAGAATCAATTACCCTGTCTTTAGTTTAGTGCATTTTAAGGGTTTTGTTGGAATTTTAAACAATTTGTCTGTGCCCTAGAGAAGGTATTTCTTGTGTTGATATTAGTTCTAGCTTGTTTGATGCTGGCTATTTGGTTTTTTCCTTTCTGGGATTTGGAGTATACGAAGATATCTGATCTTAAGCACACTATATATGATTTGTTTTCTTCTCCATTGTAAATGATTGGATAACTACTCTTCCCATTATCTGCTATAAGCTACCATTTTGACACATGGTTGGTGCAAAAATGTTGGTACATTTAGGTACATGTCTGAGTTGGTGAGTACATTATTCTTGAATTTCTCACATTTAAGTAGTACAGGTGAATTTTATGTGTCTGCCTTGGTGTGCTTCTGCCAACAATTTGGTTATGCTTCCTTTGCTTGGTGCTGTGATCAGTTATCATTTCTGCATTTTGTCATGTTCTGAGACATTTTAATTTTTTTTGAAAAAAGGATAAACATATGGTTATTTTTTGTTTGTGAATCCTTCTACACACACTCTCTGTTGTTACACACGTATAGAGATATGCATTTTCATTTTGGTTTATGTTTGCCCTATCTGTTCTTTTTTAGTTAAACTTGTAGAGATATAAGGTCTTTACAGCGCCAACTTTTGTTGTTATTTGACAATGCTTATGTGCAATGAATTATTTCACCAAACATCATGGTTCTGCCAGAGAGTCTAAAAGTTTCGATTGAATATATAATTTTTCCGAAGACACAGTCTTGTGGTTTCTAGGAAAATGATTGTTTGTGTAAGGTGATTTCTGTTGCATATTCTTTTCACTTATTTTACCTTCTTTTGGGGTTTTCAGTGTTTAAAACGCTGCAATCATATATTCTTCGGTGTCAGTGATTCTTTGGAGAACTTTTTGATCAGTGTGGGCAGTGTACAAGATGATTTTTATTATGTAAGAAACAGTGAGAATTTTTTAGGTGAATAAATTAACTAAATTGGTGTAGTTATTATGTGTGCTCATCATGTTTGTATGTTGCAGTGCTTAGTTGATTACTTGATTCCACTATCTACATACCAAGTGAGCATCATATGTTTTTCATCTTATTCTTGCACAGACACATAATTTTTCTTTTATCTTTTTGAATTAATTAGGTCATTTTAGGGGGAAAGTGCCATTATTCACCATAATTCTTATTCTATTTGTTTGTGGTTATTGCATTTCTATGTTATGGATTTTGCTAAACATTCTCTTGTTTATTATTAATTTTTTCTGATGATTTCATGTTTATTACTACAAGAAAATCTTTATATGGGAATAGTTTTAGAAACAAAAAATAATCCGTCGTTGAAGTTATTATCTAAAGGGAACAATTTGGATGTTAATTTATAAAACTAAAAGTTATTAGTTATTAAAATATTCAATTATTATGAATAAAAATTTATAATTATTTTGTAAATTGGTCAAAGAAATTAGTTACTAGTTTTTAGATTGGTTTCTAGTTAATCTCAGTAGTTAGTTTTAGTGATCAATGTAAAAACTAATTATAATTTTTTATTTATAATAGTGATTATTTTAATAATTAATAAATTGGTTGTTAATGGGAGATTTTCTAGTAGAGTATGTCATTTTGTTTTAAACTTGAATTCTTACTCTTTGTCTTAACATGTAATTGTAATTTTAAATAATCGTTAATAAGCTTAATTTTAAATTTTAATGTATTATAATATTTAACTGTGATTTATTTTAAATTCTTATTATACAATATTTATCATTATTTTTTGTAATCTTTCGTTCTACTAAATTTGAATTATTATTCGTAGGAATTGGATTATAATTACTATAAATAATTGTTGAGGTTAGAGCTATGCCATTCATTACAAATAAATGGCATTTTGTTTCGTGGTTAAACTTTTAAGTTATTTAATGTAATGGGGAATCGTTACTTTTATTTAATTCTTACAAGTACTTCAAAAATATTATTATTTGTCATATCATCTTCCTCTCTATAAGTATTTACATAGATATTTGTATAAGTGTTTCCTCATTTGAATATGATGCAATGGTCGTTATTGCGTATGTGGTTTTTTAATCATTTGAGTGTGGTAAGTACAATGATGATATTATTCTAACATTTTAAATAATTTTTAGTCTACGATTCAATTACAAATGGTAAGATATGATAAGTGGATTGTTTTTATGATAATCAACACATTGAAGACATTTAAATATAAAATTATTTCTATTTTGCTTGAAATACTTTAAGATTCATTTAAATGTAGATCTTCTTTTTATGGGTGGTTTTTTCAAAGCATTACGAAACATGAAATAGCCAAGCATGATTACATAAATTAAAAAAAATGAACCATAACCATTTTTTTATTGGTTAGTTTATTCGATTTATACAGAGACAATGCAATGGTTAATATTAACGAATTAAATTAGTATTTTCATTTATTTTTGCATGAATGTCCATACAGAATTATTCACATGATAACAAATAAGCTTTACACAGATAAAGTAAAGAAAAGTCTGCAAGTTGCTGAGAAGGTTGTGTTGATTCATTGTATTATGAAGAAACTTTCTTTGATTTCCTAAGCAGAAGTTTGCAGAGTGGCCTCATGATTGTGGTGATTGAAAACATGGTTTGAAATGGAATTGGAAAATGCATGAATTCCAATGCAAAATTTTCTGTAAATAGGCAAGTTCTATCAGACATGGGTGTATGAGCATGACCTCCATTAATGGCGTGAAGGACAATAAAACCTGCAAAAAAACATAATTTTCACCTAAAAACTGTCATATCCTAATTCCAAGGTTCATATGCCATTTCGTACGAAAAGGAAACAACTTCAAACAAAGAACAAAAGAATATATATACAGCAATGATAATCATAATATAAATAAGTAAAGTTCTTCACCAGTGTTAATGGGAGACAAACCAACTTTCACGTGAAATTATATAAACATGCCCTATGATTATTTTGTTAAAAAGAAAATATTATTGAAAAATAAAAAGTAAAAAATTCCACAAAAGTTATAGTACTATGTGAGAACATCAAATAATTAGTTGTTAAAATGGTATTAGAGCCATGGTTAGAATGTATCCTAGCGAGTTCTAAGTGGGTATTCTATTCTTCTATTCCACCCGCTATCGGACCGTTTTCGGACCATCCAATTTTTACTATCACGCACGAGATGTCTATACCTCGGCGTGATATTATATAATTGTGAGCCCACATACCAATTCTAATATTAAACGTGTCAATATTCAGGTCACATTTCTGCAGATGAGTCAACTCGACTTGCATATTACAAATTAAGTGCTAACTAAACCTAAATGAATTGAGTGATCTGGATTATGATACTCCTGCTTACCTTACCACCATGTGTGTGTATATATATAAAATTAATAATTTAATATTTATATTTAAACTTGTAAGTTATATTTGTTTTTATATATTTTTTAAAATAGAATTAATAATATTAAATTGATATCGTTTGAATATATCTACCTTAAAAAAATTTGTTTATTTATTTTTTCTTCATCTTTTTCAACTATTTGAATTTATATATAAATATAATAAACCAGTAATTAAATATATTTATATAATTCTTAAATTCGTTTAATTGGATTAAGAAAAGGTTGGAGAAAAATATGTCGACCTGAAGTGATTCTACATTGTATCGACATAGTTGAAGGAATTTTGTTTACCACTCTTGTTTATTCTTTTGGCTCATGTCCTTTCCCTTTTCGTCTCTAAACTATATATTCCAATCATACCTCCCTCTTTACATCTCCATAAAACATCTCCTCACTCCTTCAATCAATTATAAAATTTAAATATTTATATTTATTTTGAGTATATTGATTTCGTATAACTGTATATCCTATTAATTTATTAGGTTTGAAAATTTTGTTATTATTAATGAACATTCTTCTTTTAAATTAAATTTATACTTATATTTGAGTTTGATAAGATATTTTATTTTAGTCTTTTAGTGTAATACAACTATAATATTATGTTTATATAGTAAGTATATTAATTTAATTACTTGTTGACAGAAACAGTTCTCACAGTACCAAAGTAATAATTAAGAAGTAATTTATATTTATGGTGTGACTTGTATGGATGAAAAACGAATAAGAAAAAATTGGAAAGGAATAAAGTTTTTTGCCGTGAAAATGGTGGAAAAAGTGGATTTTATTACGTTAATTGGATGAAGTTAGTAAGAATTATTTATAGAGACATTCTAAAAGCACATTATTGTTATTGGTGTATGGAACATTATTAAAATGGTTGGTTTTGTGGGTTGATGAAAGCTTTAGTTTATAGAATACAATAACATATAGTTTTGAGCATCTTTTATAAATCAATCGTTGAGAATCAAACTAAAGTTTTGGTTCGAATCAAATTTCATGCTTTTATTAGAATCACTCTAAAAGTTTCTTTTTGTCATCTTAGTTTAGTGATTCACCTTCTAATTAATTGCACACCATTAAAGTTGCTTTCTATTTTCAATTTTTAAATCAAAGACACAAAATATTCAGCACATGAATATGAGTGAGTAACATGCAACTCTCACTTAAAAAATCTAATTTTTTTTCTGACTAAATATATATTTTATTTTGAAATTATTGTTGAGGCCAATTTATAATATACAAGTGAGGTGTAAATCTCACCTTACATGCCAGTTTTGTGGGGTTGAGTTAGACTTAAAGTCCACTTTCTAACATAGTATCAAAGCCAAGTTAGAGCTTATCCCAACGATATTTCTTTGTTTCTTGAGCATTCCTGTTTCCAATTCGTTGTCGGACCGCTATCTTACCATCCATATATCGACATGAAGGAATATGTTAGAAGTCTCACATCGACTAGAGATATAACCAATTTATAAGGTGTAAACTTAACCGGTTTTGTGGAATTGAGTTAGACTTAAAGTCCACTTTCTAATCATTATTGTAAAAATTTACGTTTCGTCTTTAAATTAAATTATAAAGTGTTTTCTTTCTATACTTTATAAAAGCATGTAAAATATCTTTTTCAACAAATATCCAGCAGAGTATATTCTCTATGAACAAAATTTTACAATGAACTATAATATATTATATTAACATCATGTTGATTGAAAATATATTTTACATTCTTTTCATAAAAGATTTTTCTCAATGGAACTTGAATTGTTTCAGATGTAACAAAATAGACTATGTAACATGAATATTTCTCATATAACAATCAGGATTTTCCAGTAAACTATAATATAATCTTAATATCTCGTTTGTTTTTTAAAATGTTTTACACGACTTTGATAAAGTACTGAAATTAAATACCTTATAATTTGATTTATGAATTAAATATAACTTTTTTTTATAATAATTTAAGAACGAAAAATATATTTAATTATTTTATATCACATATCATACCTATTTTTTTAAATATAAAATTTAAATTTTACTAATAAGTTTAAAAACAGAAATATTGTGTATTGTTGTAATTATCTTTTAATCGTGTAGATTTCTATTCTTACCTTTCTAAAAGTTATTTCATTAATTTGTTTCTCTTGTGTTTTCTTTTTTCTATAAAAGACAATCCTTGACACTATGGTGACATAGAATAGCATCCCAATACGTTGTTAATTATACTAGGATGCTATATTAAAGATAAAAGGAAATAGTTTTGAATTTTTTTTAAGGATTATGAAGCATAAAGTTAACATTTTAAAAATAAATTAGTTAAATTTAATCATGACATAATCATAATTAATTAGTCGTTTTGGAACCGAGGAAGTGCTTACGTTCGTTATATTAAAACATTTTCAAAGATTCTTATATTTTAGTTCTTTCGATACATATTTTGACCGTGTTTTTTTGCTAGGATTGTTTGGATAAATAATTGTTGACCGTGTTTAAATTTTATTGAAAAAATAAAATATAAAAATTCTGAATAATTATTTTTAATCGAATAACAAGAATATAATTTATTATGACTTTACCTATAAATGGGCCAACAAGTCTTAAAATGGCATTTATACCCAAATAAAAGGAAGCCCGTAACAATACATGAAAGTTACTGGACTTTCTCTAGGTCCATTGTCTGGGCCATTGTTTTATTATTCTGAGGTCATTTCTTTTAGCACCTCCGAAATTTTAACATGCACTCATCAATTTTGTATTTTAGAATATGCAGTTTAAAAAATATATATATTTGAACTATTTTTATTGAAGAAATTATAAAAATTGCATATTAAATAAACTTTCCATTATTATACTATTGTGCATTTAATTTTTATAATATTTCAAAAAAATTACTTGGTTACAAATAAACAATTATTTGTTATATAATTTGAATTGTATACAATATATCATATTGAATTTTTCAGTAATTACATTTTATTTAAAAATAAATAAATTTATAAAGTCGTGTGTTAAAAAACACATTCAAAAATTAGTAAATGTAATAAACGTATTATGTTTAAGAATCTTCATAATTAATATACATAGATTGTCTGCCCATAGAATTAAATATGAATTTTGTTAAGTATATATAGTGAATTTATTATATATATATATATATATATATATATATATATATATATATATATATATATATATAATGAGATAAATTATTAAATTTTAAAAAATGGGCATGTTTTAAAAAAATTGACAATTTTTTAAGGATACTTCAGTCAAGTTTTAAGTGTTACAAAATTAACAAATATACAAATCGTATTATTAATAGTTTAAATATTGTTTTTCACATAAATTTATGTTGCTAAAAAAAATATTTATTCACATATGTTTCCTCTTTTTGTTATTTGCAAGCTTAAACAATGTGTCTCTTGTGGAACATATTTTATGTCCACAACTTTAAAGTCCTTAATTAGATTTGTAGTTTTGTGAAAGTATTGAAAGAGTTGATTCTCCTTGATTTGAAACATCTTATTGATCTACCCAACCACAAGATTAGAGTCAATATAGCGATCCACTCAACGCACTCGCATGTCTTTGGGCAGGGTGAGACCTGCAACTAAGACCACATACTTGGCCTAGATATTATAAACTTTAAATTTGAACACTAGCGAATGTTATATTACTGTATCGTTTAACCAGTATAATACGATATTGGCTCTTTTGTCCTTCTAATCAGACGATTTGTCAACGTATAACTTCCATGCGTGGTTTGGATGGTCGTCTTGTCTTGGGAGCTCAACAACAAACTCTGCCAGGTGTTGTCCTCGGATTGAGCCAAGCAGTTTGTACCAAATGTCAAACTCTAATAGCTCCACAAACTAGCTCATCATTCATTCGGCTCGATCAGACTTCCTTAAAATCTTTGCATAGGGTGATCGATGTGGACGACCACAAAATGACTATAGAAATACGACCTTAGTCGATGGGCTGACGTGAGTAACGCTAGCACCACCTCTTTAATCTATTGATAACACATCTTCAAATCTTGCAAAACCCTGCTAATAAAATGGATTAATTTTGGTTCGGGTACGTCCTGGATTAGGGTCGTGCGTATCGCATCATCCGAGATGACTAGGTAGAGCTACAACTTATTTTTCGTGACTAGTCAGACCATGACAGTCGGGCTGGCTAGGATTGTCTTTGATTTTGCAAAAGCGACTTCACACTACTCATCTTACTTGACGGGAGAGCGTTTCTTCATCATCTTCAAGATGAGTTTTATTTTCTTGGCCAACTTGGGGATGAACTGAGAAAAATAAGTTGGGCAGTCCACCAGCCTATTCATTTCCTTTAAGTTTTGTGGGCTCTACATATCCAAGATGACTGGACACTTGACTGGATTCGCTTCAATGCCTTGTGCGGTGAGCATGAAGTAGAAAAATTTGCCCGTTCCAACACTGAAAGTGCATTTGGAGGAGTCCATTCACATTTTATAGCGTCTAATATGATCAAAGACCTCCTACAGATCTATGATGAGATCCTTGGCCAACTAGGATCTCACCACTATGTCATCCACATAAATGTCCATGCATCAACCTATCTGATGGTGGAAGATCTTGCCCATCAACTGCTAGTATGTGGTCCCAACATTATTCAGACCGAACAACATAACATCATAACAATAACTAACCCGCTCTATAATGAAGGTTGTTTTGTCCTTGTCCGAATGGTACATGGGTATCTAGTTTTACCTAGAGTATGCATCTAGGAAGCTGAAAATCTTATGGCTCAACGTGTCGTCCACCAAGACATCCTTTGGGCAAGCTTTGTTGAAGTAAGCTAAGTCGATGCACATCTAATAACCGCTTGACTTTTTGACAATAACCACGTTCGCCCACCACGTGGTGTATGTAACCTCCTGAATAGAGTCGAGTTCTTCCTTAACTGTTCCATGAAAGTGTAGAGGGATTCTTTGTTTCCTCTCTAATATTCACTAAGGCAAGGACTGTCAGATGGTGCGACCGACTCGTGGCAAACTCAACACCGAACCTCGAGCAGATGGTCGTGAAGCTATCTATGGAATTGGGTGGTAGTGAATTGAACCACATTATTACTTCTCCCTTGAGGAAGATAGAGAAAGCTCTACACCACATGGGGTCACTCGTAGTGCAGAACGCGATTTGATACACAAACATTCTCAAATGTTCGTTAGGATCGGTTGATCCATCATACTTCTTAAAGGATTAAAGGCACCAAAGGTTGAGCATGAGGGTCTCCATAATGGCTAATGTGAAAAGAAGTAATGTGGTTATGTTGAATGTTTGCACGAGTAAGTTATCTATACTAGCTCCTGTGTTCCCTCATGGACTGTCTTGCATGTGTTATCCTGGGCCTGGTCGGGGCATGCTGGTGTTGAGTTGGTGTATAGGGCACCAATTTTTGAGCCTTATTCTCCTACCGCTTGACCACATTCTCAGCCTTGAGGGTCATCATCCCCTCCTTGTATGTTTGTTGCATCTCCTTAATTTGCTTATGCATATTCCTAATGATCTTCAGGTGGCTTGGTGGATTCTCTGACTTTTATGCTACGACATTGCTCATCATGTCACCGGTGGTCGTCACAGGGTTTGGCTTTTCATTACTCAGTCACACAGTGGGTGCCAAAATGTTTCAGTATGTAGAGTCAAGGTCAATTGTCCAAACTATGATTAGTGGTCGAAAGTATGAAAGTTGTTCTAGAGTTCGATGCTCTAGGTCTAAACGCTCGAAGGATATTCGCAAACGACACTCCATTATCAAAGTCAGCTTAACGTTGACAATTAGGAATCACTGGTGCAATAAATGCAAAATTACCTACATCCTTACTTCAAAGATGTGTTTATAGGTTTCAGAGTGAACTTTTAATTAGCATCGGCCTAATTATGGCTCAATTGTAGATAATCACACTTTACTTCTAAAATTGATCAGCATTAAGGTTAATCACACTGATTTATGAAAGACCGATTTATTTCATGACAAATCAATCTCATAGATAACTCACTGAATGGTCCAAGTTAAGGTTAACAGCTGACTGGACAATCATACAATCCACTTCTTATTCTTTTTATAGCTCATCAATATATATATATATATATATATATATATATATATATATATATATATATAACATTATTTTTAATAATAGACATTAAAAGGTACACTAATCTTTTTCATGTGCTAAAAATGTATTATAATTATTTGGTACGAGAGTTATATTACATTTTATTAGAAACATGTTTTTTAGTAAATTTAACAGGCAACTTTAAATACTGTATTTATTATATACTTTAATGTGAGTTATTTTATATATTAAAATATTGTATACATTAATTGAATATAATAAATGGCATGTTTAATATATTATTATTGTTAAATTTGATTGGTCGATGACATAAAATGCTTTATTTATTAAATACAACATGTAAAATTATTTAATGTAAAATTTATTGAAAAATTAAATATATTTTTAGTCAGTTATGTTTTGGTTTGTATGAAGAAATGAATAGATATAATTTTTTTAATTAATAATATTAAATTCTTTTGATGTGTAAAATATGTTTTTGTTTTCACATTAATTATAAAATGTATTTGATATGTCAATAAATTTTAAAGTAATAGAGTTGAAATAATTATATTCATTTATTTTTTTAAATTAATAGATTAAAATATATTAAAGTTTTGGATATGGATAATTTTTAGTTGTACATAGGGAATAAAACATATTTAACCCTTTATTAAATGTATTTCTTTTTTATTACATAATATTTCGTTAATGAAATTTGGTTCATTTTAATCTCTTATTTTTAAAATTTAATATATTTTTCCCCTAATTATATCCTTATTTTATTTTATTGTGAATTAATTTTCAAAAGATTAAATTATGAAAAGAAGAAATGTTAAAAAAACTATTTAATAATTAAGTATTTTACATAGAAAATAAGTTATATTTATTCTCTACTTAATAAAATTTGCACAAAATGAATGTAAAAGATTGATATTTTTTGTTAAAATTATTTGAAGTGATTGATGAATACATAAAAATGATATATCCCATTATTTAAAACGAATGCTTTCAATACAACTAAGTAGAATTGACGACTCAGTGTACCAATGGTCCTAACAATAAGCAAAATGACATTTTTTGGGTACATTTTTCGTTACAAAGAAGCTTTTCTAAGTTATCCCTGCCTTCCCATTCTCACTTATTTTAACTTTACCATTCTCAACAAAACTTCTTATTGAAACTCTGCAAAATTATACCCATAATAGCATACTACATTTTTCAAATATTCTTTACCTAATCTTCACATTCATCCTAGGCACCTTTAATTTAATTTCATCTAACATTAGTAATAAAGTCAAAAGATATTTCACTTTTTATGACTTTCAAGTGAGGAAAATTTTCTTGTAGGTTCTAGCTCACAATTTATGGAAATGCTAGCCACACATGCCACCAATTAACCTAATAAATTATTGCAATATTTTGGCAAAAGAAATTGATTGCAGTTTTGACCAGACATTATGAGAAAAATCTATTATATTGTTTAATAATCTGGATGATTTATTTTTCTAATAGATAAATGATTATATATTATGTATAGAAAAATGATTATATTTAAATTTTTTATATTCATTTATACTTATTTTTTTATTTTTTGATTTTTTTTAAAATAAAAATACAAAATTTATATTTTATAATCATTTTATTTTTATAATTTGTGTAAAATGAACGTGTGATGATACTTGGTATATAAAATAATGTGTTCACAGAAAATCTCACATTGATATTGTTGTTAGGTTGTGGCTTACAAGGGACAACGTAGTTACAAAGGAATAAAATGATAACAGTTGTGTTCCACTGGGAAATGAAATAACCCAATTAATTAATAAATTATGGGGAAGTCTATGTCATCACGTCTCATCTTGCTATGCATGCATGGGGTATGAGCAAATTTGACAGTGATGTGAAGTTTTCTTTTTCCCATTAATTCTGCTGCTTCTCTCTTTTCTCTTCTACTGGCTATACTTTTTAGCATGTTTAGTGTATATATGTATGTGCATGAGTAAAGAAAAGAAACAGTCAAAGGTTATGATTTCTGATGTTACCTCCATTGCACATATGCCACATCTTCAGGACTACCAACATTAACTTTTTGCTTAATCATCATTCAAATTAACAAACTGAAATGAATTCTCCAACAACTCCCAAAGTTTGGTGCACATGAAAAACTTTTTAAGGAGAATTACAAGTAGCAAGAATCTGAGTTTAAGGTGTTTTGTTTCTTATTTTATCTTCCAACTACTTCTGTTTTAGGTATATGATCATCAGAGACTTAGTTCTTGACTTGAAGTCAAAGATATCAGAATCCACAGAGAAAAAAAAGGCACTTAAAACTTTAGGAGTAGTCCAAAACGAAAGAAGAAAACATAGACAAGATTTATGTTGTGTTATTTGATAATATATGATAATGAGAGACAGGGTAATCTATGTTGTCTGAATGGTGAGGGTAGCATGAAGTGAAGAGCAGGGTGAGTGATAATGAAGATGGTGGGAAGTGGGTCCTCCAACAGCATTAGTGTGAGTGGAGGAAGTTGTGCACTAGAGATATATGGAAGCTGCATTGTCAAGCAAAGCAAACACCAAAAGAAAAGTGGCATCCAAACAAACATGTACATCATAAAACTCTTCTCTGTTCATTTCCATGCTTCATCCTTCATTTTTCACCTACTACCACAATTTCTTTAAACCCCACTTCCATTCCATAAAGCAACCCACTTCATTCTACTCCAAGTTTCTCTCCATCTCTCTCTCTCTTTATCCATGCTTCTTCCTTAATTCATGCACTGATTTGACAAATCTCTTCAACTACAACATACTTTCTCCAAACTACTTATCTACCTTTCTAGGTGAGAAAAACCTCCTCTTCTGCTCTGCTGCTGTTTAATCCTTTACAAACTTCATCTTTTTGCCTGCTTTCTTCCACTGATTTCTAACTTCCTCTATAACCCAGTTTTTTTGTTTTGCTTTGCTTTGTTTTAGTCTTTTATGTATCTTCAAGGTGATCATTGATGATCCAAATATCTACACCTACTCTTTTTCTCTGGTGTTTCCTGATTTTGGAAACCTTTTGGCTTGTTGCAAAGAAAAATTCCACGGCATAACAAGGGTTGGAATGGATTCATTCAATCAGAATTGTCAGAACAGCAGCTTCAGGTACAGTCCAAATTTGAACACGGGGACACATGCTGATGAAGAAGCTGAATTCTCAGGGATTCTTGATATCTTTGTCCATCATGCCAGGAATATTCATAACATATGCATCTATGACAACCAGGATGTGTATGCCAAGTTCTCTCTAACTTACAACCCCGACGAGACCCTCTCTACCAGAATCATCAATGGAGGTGGCAAAAACCCAACATTCAATGAAAACATGAGGATGAAGATCAGCCAAATAGACGCCGTTCTCAAATGTGAAATTTGGATGTTTAGCAGGGCAAGGATTCACATGGAAGACCAGCTATTGGGATTTGCTTTGGTCCCAATTTCACAAGTCATTGGCAAAGGAAAGGTAACCGAAGATTACAGCCTTTCTTCCACTGATCTTTTCCACTCTCCTGCTGGAACCGTTCAACTGACACTGGCTTTAGACCCCTCTTTGGCACTCGATTCCTCAGTGAACTTGATTCCTGAATCGGCAAAGACTTCATCCATATCATCAGAAGTCATTTTGCTTGATAGAAAGATCTCAGAAGTTATGTTGGACCCAGTTGAGTATGCAAGAATTGAATTTCCTGACATCAGTGTTGTGAAGGAGAATCAGCAAATGGTGTCCGAGTACTTCAATCTTGCAGCTCATGGTACTTGTTCTGCTCTTTCAAGGTCCAACATTGGAAGACCTCTACCATTTCTCCACCTTGGTGCATCTCCTCAACTTGATGATTACGAGATGACTATGAGTCCCCCAGACGAGAATCATGTAGGGTCCCTTTCTCCAAACGAGAGCATTCAGAACTCATGCTTCCTAGGCTCCACTATCACAACCTTGAGTGATGATAGAAACTCAGCAGATTCAGTTGAGAAAAAGAACCCCTTGAGCACTGGTGACTCCTCCAATTCTGTCACCGTGTCAATCACCGTGGAAGGTAGTCAAAACTCTGGTGGCGCTTGCCCGGATACCCCAACTTCTAAGAAAGAAGGTGAGACCCCAAATGAAAAAGATGCAACCTTCTCAAGCAAAGAAAAGGAAAGCAAAATCAGCAATAAGAACACGACAGAAGCTTCAAAGTTTGGTCAAGTTTTTGCGGCTCCTTTAGGGAACATCAATCTTGAGGCCGAGCAAGCTGCTATGCAAAAACAGATAGTGGACATGTATATGAGGAGCATGCAGCAGTTCACTGAGTCGTTGGCAAAAATGAAGCTCCCGATGGACCTTGACAAGCCTGAGAAAGTTGATCATGGCGATGGTGATGTGATTCAGAATCATGAAAACAGCAAATTAGAAACTGATAAGAAGAAAAAGGATGGATCTCGTGTGTTTTATGGTAGTCGAGCATTCTTCTAATCACCACTTATTGTTGAAAATAGCAAGAATGAGATTGTGAGAAATTACTTATCGTAACATCAGGTACCTACATCAATTTGCTCAGTGATATTTATTAAAGATTTTAGTTAGTCCTGGTTTGTTTGACCCCCACTTTAGGTGATCACAATAATCTTCTGTTTTAAATATCTTGTTCATTGTTTAACTCATGGCTCTGTAACCCCAAAAACACCATGAATTTGCATAAGTTTTGGTGATCAATGAAAAATGTTTATTGTGAGAGATAAAACCAGTTTATAATATATAATTGAATTCAAATTTTCAGTATTGTAAAATTTAATTAAATTTAAAGGCAAATTATTATTCTCTTAATTGTTAAACTATTTATTAATATCTAGTCTCAAGAATAATATATAATACAATATGTCAAGCTTTTCATTAAAAAAAGTCATGAGCAAGTGTAAAAAATCTCAGCCAAATTTTGTTAATTATTGTAATTGTGGTGCATGGTGGGGTAGATTTACCAATTTTGTCAACAGGATGTGGAGCTGATAGTGAGAACGGTGCAAGAAATAGAGTTGATGAGAGGAGACAAGGAAATCTAATATGATCCACATCCATATTGGTTTTGTTATTGCTTGTTGCACAATCAAAATTGCAAAATGCGTCACAATTGTCAACTTAACTGCAACAAACTAAATTGAAGTGAAAAAGAATTAGTGAGGTTTAGGCAAGTAACCATAATCAAAGTAGGCACATCATCAATCATACACTATTTTCGTTAGTATTGTTGCTTAAGGAATAAACAATCTATTTTTGTGTGCTTAGGACAAAAAAATCGACACCGCCAAATTTGTTTGATCAAGCAAACATGTTAATTGATTGGCCTCGGAACTGGTCCATACTAAGATGTTGATGTTGACTATGAATTGGTTGCTTTAATTTTAACCATTTTTCAATGCTTTGCTTTGAAATATTCATAACCGATCATCGATTCACGACTAAATATCTCACTTTCTCATCAGTTATGGGACAATACTGTCCCAATTATGCTTTTATTTCATCGGAAATTTCTCATATACATATTTATCATATACTTTTTATTTTTTTTAATAGATTTGAAAATTCCTCTCAACGGAAATATTATTTTATGGGAAATAATTTTAATTTAAGAACTCCTGTTTTTTTATTCTGAATTTAAAAGAATTATGAGGTTATCTATGAAATAACCCAAAGTGTACCAATATCAAGTGAACCAAAGCACCAATTTTAAAATATATGAAACCATAAATTGTCACTACTTTTATAATTGAATTGGATTAACAATATTTGTCCATATTTAAAAGAATAATACTAAGGATTTTCTCAAAAACTAATTACAAAAATTGATTTGGTGGTTTCTGTGTTGATTAGGTTGTGACCCAATTGTAAATCCAAAGTTTTTAAAAATATTTTTTTAACTATCAGCTGGATTTTTAAAAAGCAGTTTTTAACTTGGAATAAAAGTTAAAATCATGAGTTTCAAAAACATTCTTTTTTTTTACTTTTGGATTATTTTAATAATGTTTTATTTGTTTGTTTTTTTAAGAAAAAATCTTTTATTTTTGTAACATCCTAAAATATAGCATAAAACTATATAATAGTCATTACATATTTAATACAAAAGATGAGTTAGAGAAATGATTATAAAGTCTAATTTACAGTCATTCAAAATAACCATAAATTTAAAGCTTTATATAGAATATAGTTGTATCAAAACTATACACAGTAGTGGTGATCTCAACCACAAAATAAAACAAAACTAAAACAGATGAAGCTACTACTATAACTAAGCATTAGAAACATCTCCACTAAGGGTATGCTAGACTGAAATCTCATCACCCTCTACTCACACTCACTAGATAATCATAGTCAAACCAGACCAAGGAAACATAACAACAAACACAAAAAAGAGGGTAAGCTAGATTCAAAAATAATTCATATAAATTTAACACATTTCATACAAGAATCAATTGTAATATAATTAAAATCAAAACATCTTAACATACAATGATCTAGACTGGACTGTCTGGACCTAGAATAAATGTCGAGCTATGACGAGTTATGCATTTGTGGTGGCCACTACTACTTTGCAAAGCCCTTTACAATTGGGTTTCACTCTACCACACATCACAAGGTTAGTCTGTACCGCGCCATAAGTCATACTGGAAGCACCTAGACTAAGACCTCCTGCTACTCTCACCACATGCGTCAAACCTTTTTATTTGAAAATGTATGATCATTAGAATGCCAGGAAAACCCCCAAGACTGAGTTACATACATTCATTCTACCACACTTAAACCACATTAAGAAGTTCTACCTTGGAACCAACTTTCCAAACCTTGAAATCATTTGAAACCATATACATATGTTCATTCCCTTTCCAATTGAATAACAACAAATATCATCACTGATCATGCATCAAAGTACCATAAACAACCCAATATGTTATCATAAAACACTTAAAACATAAGCATCGAAGCAAAAAGCCAATATGTCGCTCAATGTCAAAAAACAACCCAATATGTTATCCTAGCTTCTGTTTTATGTTGCTCAGCGTCAAAAAGCCGACGCTCAGCGCTTTGTTTGAGTGCTTAGGCGCTATCAGCAAAACTCTATACTTTTTGGATCATTTCTCACACTTTTCCCCCACAACTTTGTATGGTCCCTAACACCTTTAAAATGTTGAGATACAACAAAAAGCAATACTGTAACTCAAATTGACCCCTTAAAACCAAAATCACTCATTTAAGCTATTCAAACTCAATTCTATACTTTTTAACACTTATATCAGTTTCCCAACTACCTAACCAAGTGCAATTACACTTGTTAGTACATCGCAACACCTTAACAACCCTTCTGTTTCAAGTTCTCACTATGTAAAACCTCATAATTGAACTAAAAAGAGCCAAAAGACTCACACTATCATACAATCAACACTTATAAACCAAATTTTACTCATTTAAATATCTAGACAAGTCATAATAGGTCTAATAATATACTCCCAACTCCTGAAAACGGTTCGCAACCCTTTCCTTAAAATCTCACTACTCAAAATCTAATTTTAGACCAAAAACATGTAAAAACACACTTACCAACAATTCACTGCCTACTACACCATATTTTACTGGTTTGAAAAGTTTCCATAAGTCCTAAATGACTTCAAAACTGCCTCAAACTATTGTTTCCCTCAACCAACTAGTTCCTCAAAAGCTCACCTATCAAAACCCCCTTTTTATACTTTTAACTCAATATTTAATTACTCTCTACTCTTTACTTTTCAACCAACATCCAATTATCATTACAACTTCATTATACATAACCAAGACAACATCATATACAAGAATCACAAAAAATACCAAACATACAAACATCATACTAAAGATAATTATCAACCATCCACAAAGAGTTCTAACACAATCATGACAATTTCACTTAAATCATCTATCATTCATGGAGATACTAAAAGTTTACAATATAAACATCATTTAAAGCACAATCTAGCTTTCCTTACCTCACAAGAAATTGTCCGACTCTAAAAACATCCCACTGATTGCTTGAAAGCAAGGAATTTTTAGATGAACCTAAGAAACATCGAAGAATGATCGGAAAGAGTCCTTAGGACCTCAATCTAACAAAAAAGGGAAAACATAAAGGCTACATGCAAAGGAGGATTCATGGACAAAATCACATATTGAAATTTAACAAAAATAATGATAGAAACTTGCTCTATTCTTGAAATTTATCGGCTTGATGTGGAGATAACTCAACAGTGATCTCCTAGTAACTTCTTGATCATCAAATATCAAAGGATGAGAACTCTTAGAGAGATGTGAGAGAAAACAAAGAAAAAGAGTTTTAAAAAAATAGACAGTGTTTTAAGCAATGAGACAAGCTTAGAAAATTCTATTTATATTATTCAATTATTTTAAATTAAAATAATCAGTCTCGTTATTTTAAAAAATCTACCAACTCTAATACTTTAAGTTCTTACATTATAGAGGGTTTCGGTCTAGATATGGTTTGAGGGAAGAAATTGAGTTTAAGTAATTGCATACACGTGACATAATGGGAAATAAGTCAACCAAGATGTCACTCCTTTTATTTTATTATTAATTTAATATTATCTTATTTTTAATTAACTAAATAGAAAATAATAAATAATAAATATTTTAATGACAAGAAAAAGAAGGAAGAAGAAAGTAACAACTTGTTTCTTAAAAGTTTATGTTTATTTAAAAGGTTGTTGAATAATATTTTCATCCAAATGATTTTTGAAAAGTTTTCAATTATTCATTTAAATTTTGTTTAGTAACGAAGTTGTTCATTGAATTGAATGGATCGGATAGAAATAGTGTTAAAAATAATTTAAGTATAAAATTAAATCTCATATTAGATAAAAAATAATAAAGTTATTTTTGATATAAAACCAAAAATTCATAACTCTAATATCTTAAATTTTTTATTAAAAATGAAATTTCTTATATTGATTATTAGTTTAAGTCATATTTATATAATCCTGGTCCACATATCATTCGTTAAAAAACAGTTAGAATATAATTTTTTTAACAACAATTCTTAAAATATAAATTTAGGTAAAAATAATGAATTTAAACTGCTGTACAAATAAAAAATATAAAGTAAAATATTAATACAACCAAGTTGATCTTTTAAGAAATAAATTAAAATGAGATGTATCAAAATATAAATTTTAAAAAGTTATTATTTTTTTAATAATTTCAATTTCATAAGTTTAAATAAAAAATTAAAAATATATAAAATTGAATTGTAAGCTATTCTTTAATGAATATAACTTTTTTCCAAATAAATTTTTTTTTGTCAACTTATTTTTTTTAAAATATTTAAATAAATTTCACTAAAAATTATAAACAAATAATAAATATTCGTAAAGTTAAATAGTATAATATTTGAACTAAATAAAGTAAGTAAATACTTGTATTCATTATATAAGAGTATTCATTAAAAATATTCATTTAATATATATCTTATATTTTATTCGTGAATATGATTAGCACATATTTCTTTCTCATCCATATCACATATGGTTACATAATCTCTTTTTTGAATATACACATAGAATTTTTATAAAGTCAAAAACACAAATAAAAAATAATAAGATACTATATAAAAGATAAAGATAATATTTATATCCTTATAATAATGCTTAAATGTTTATAAGCGACGGATTTACATATTAATTACTTTTAAAATATTTTAAAAGAATCATTAAAGTAAACTCATAATTCACATTAATACTTGTTTTTTCACCTGTTCTGAATATGTAGGATTTGAAACCTTGATAGACCAAAATACATTTTAGGAAAATTTATATCACATAATTTATTCGTGAATATGACTATTTGTCATCCATATCACATATTGTTCAATATAGTGAAAACTATGTATGAGATTAATCTCTCTTCTTAATATACACATAAAATCTTCTATAAAATCCAAAATACAAATGAAAAATAATAGAAAACTAATTAAAGATAAAAGATAAAAATAATATATCTATCAGATACCATATAATAATGCTTAAATATTTATAACGACGGTTTTACATATTAATTACTTTCAAAATATTTTTAAAGAATCATTAATGTCAACTCATAATTCAGATTAATACTTGTTTTTTCACCTCTTCTAGATATGTTGGATTTAAAAACTTGATAAACCAAAATACATTTTAGGAAAATTTATACATATATTTTATTCGTGAATATAACTAGGACATATTTCTTCGTAATCCATATCAGATAATGTTCAATATAGAGAAAACTATGTATGAGATTAATCTCTCTTTTGAATATACACATAGAGTATTCTATAAAGTTCAAAATAAAAATGAAAAATAATAAAAAACTAATTAAAAATCAAAGATAAAAATAATATATCTATGAGATACCATATAATAATGTTTAAATATTTATAACGACTGTTTTACATTTTAATTACTTTTAAAATATTATTAAATAATCAATAATGTAAACTCATAATTCACATTAATATTTGTTTTTTCACCTCTTTTATATATGTAGGATTTGAAAACTTGATAGACCAAAATACATTTTAGAAAAATTTATATTATATATTTTATTCGTGAATATGACTAGGACATATTTCTTTATCATCCATATCACATATTTTTCAATACAGTGAAAACTATGTATGACATTAATCTCTCTTTTGAATATACACATAGAGTCTTCTATAAAGTCCAAAATACAAATGAAAAATAATAAAAAACTAATTAAAGATAAAAGATAAAAATAATATATCTATCAGATACCATATAATAATGCTTAAATATTTATAACGACGGTTTTACATATTAATTACTTTTAAAATATTTTTAAAGAATTATTAAAGTAAACTCATAATTCACATTAATACTTGTTTTTTCTTCTCTTTTAGATATGTTGGATTTGAAAACTTGATAGACCAAAATACATTTTAGCAAAATTTATATCATATATTTTATTCGTGAATATGACTAGGACAAATTTCTTTGTAATTCATATCACATATTGTTCAATATAGTGAAAACTATGTATGAGATTAACCTCTTTTGAATATACGCATAGAGTTTTCTATAAAATCCAAAATACAATTGAAAAATTAAAAAAACTAATTAAAGATGAAAGATAAAAATAAGATATATATAAGACACCATATAATAATACTTAAATATTTATAACGACGGTTTTACAGATTAATTACTTTTAAAATATTTTGAATGAATGTAAACTCACAATTCACATTAACTTGTTTTTTCACCTCTTTTAGATATCTTGGATTCGAAAACTTGATAGACCAAAATACATTTTAGGAAAATGTATGTCGTATGTTTTATTCGTGAATATGACTAAGACATATTTCTTTGTCATCCATAGCACATATTGTTCAATATAGTGAAAACTATGTATGAGATTAATCTCTCTTTTGAATATACACATAGAGTCTTCTATAAAGTCCAAAATACAAATGAAAAATAATAAAAAACTAATTAAAGATAAAAGATAAAAACAATATATCTATGAGATACCATACAATAATGCTTAAATATTTATAACGACGATTTTATATATTCATTACTTTTAAAATATTTTTAAAGAACCATTAAAGTAAACTTATAATTCACATTAATAATTGTTTTTTCACCTCCTTTAGATATGTTCGATTTGAAAATTTGATAGACCAAAATACATTTTAGCAAAATTTATATCATATATTTTATTCGTGAATATGACTAGGACATATTTCTTTGTCATTCATATCACATATTGTTCAATATAGTGAAAACTATGTATGAGATTAATCTCTCTTTTGAATATACACATAGAGTCTTCTATAAAGTCCAAAATTCAAATGAAAAATAATAAAAAACTAATTAGAGAAAAAAGATAAAAATAATATATGTATCAGATACTATATAATAATGCTTCAATATTTATAACGACGGTTTTGCATATTAATTACTTTTAAAATATATTCAATGAATCATTAATGTAAACTCACTATTCACATTAACACTTGTTCTTTCACCTCTTTTAGATATGTTGGATTTGAAAACTTGATAGACCAAAATACATTTTTGGAAAATTTATATTTTATATTTTATTCGTGAATATAACTAAGACATATTTCTTTGTCATCCATATCACATATTGTTTAATATAGTTAAAACTATGTATGAGATTAATCACTCTTTTTAATACACACATAGAGTATTCTATACAGTCCAAAATTCAAATGAAAAATAATAAAAAACTAATTAAAGATAAAAGATAAAAATAATATATCTATGAAATACCATATAATAATGCTTAAATATTTATAACGACCGTTTTACATATTAATTACTTTTAAAATATTTTTAATGAATCATTACTGTAAACTCACAATTCACATTAACACTTGATTTTTCACCTCTTTTAGATATGTTGGATTTGAAAACTTGATAGACCAAAATACATTTTAGGAAAATGTATATATTATATTTTATTCGTGAATATGACAAAGACATATTTCTTTGTCATCCATATCACATATTGTTCAATATAGTGAAAACTATGTATGAGATTATTCTCTCTTTTGAATATACACATAGAGTATTCTATAAAGTCCAAAATTCAAATGAAAAATAATAAAAAAACTAATTAAAGATAAAAGATAAAAATAATATATTTATTTGATACCATATAATATTGCTTAAATATTTATAATGACGGTTTTACATATTAATTACATTTAAAATATTTTTAAAGAATCATTAAAGTAAACTCATAATTCACATTAATAATTGTTTTTTCACCTCTTTTAGATATGTTGGATTTGAAAACTTGATAAACCAAAATACATTTTAGCAAAATTTATATCATATATTTTATTCGTGAATATGACTAGGACATATTTCTTTGTCATTCATATCACATATTGTTCAATATAGTGAAAAGTATGTATGAGATTAATCTCTCTGTTGAATGTACACATAGTGTCTTCTATAAAGTCCAAAATTCAAATGAAAAATAATAAAAAACTAATTAAAGATAAAAGATAAAAATAATATATCTATCTGATACCATATAGTAATGCTTCAATATTTATAACGACGGTTTTACATATTAATTACTTTTAAAATATATTCAATGAATCATT
Organism: Vigna umbellata; assembly: GCF_029865625.1. NCBI lineage: Eukaryota > Viridiplantae > Streptophyta > Magnoliopsida > Fabales > Fabaceae > Vigna > Vigna umbellata. Next base: position 11,847,250 of record NC_142165.1, on the reverse strand, counting down.
AATGTAAACTCAGAGTTCACATTAACATTTGTTTTTTCACCTCTTTTAGATATGTTGGATTTTAAAACTTGATAGACCAAAATACATTTTTGGAAAATTTATATCTTATATTTTATTCGTGAATATGACTAAGACATATTTCTTTGTCATCCATATCACATATTGTTTAAATAGTGAAAACTATGTATGAGATTAATCTCTCTTTTTAATATACACATACAGTATTCTATAAAGTCCAAAATTCAAATGAAAAAAAATAAAAAACTAATTAAAGATAAAAGATAAAAATAATATATCTATGAAATACCATATAATAATACTTAAATATTTATAACGACCGTTTTACATATTAATTACTTTTAAAATATTTTTAATGAATCATTACTGTAAACTCACAATTCATTTTAACACTTGTTTTTTCACCTCTTTTAGATATGTTGGATTTGAAAACTTGATAGACCAAAATACATTTTAGGAAAATGTATATTGCATATTTTATTCGTGAATATGACTAAGACATATTTCTTTGTCATCCATATCACATATTGATCAATATAGTGAAAACTTTGTATGAGATTATTCTCTCTTTTGAATATACACATACAGTCTTCTATAAAGTCCAAAATACAAATGAAAAATAATAAAAAACTAATTAAAGATAAAATATGAAAATAATATATTTATCCGATACCATATAACAATGCTTAAATATTTATAACGACGGTTTTACATATTAATTACTTTTAAAATATTTTTAAAGAATCATTAAAGTAAACTCATAATTCACATTAATAAAAAAAATTTCACCTCTTTTAGATATGTTGGATTTGAAAACTTGATTGACCAAAATACATTTTAGCAAAATTTATATCATATATTTTATTCGTGAATATGACTAGGACATATTTCTTTGTCATTCATATCACATATTGTTCAATATAGTGAAAACTATGTATGAGATTAATCTCTCTTTTGAATGTACACATAGAGTCTTCTATAAAGTCCAAAATTCAAATGAAAAATAATAAAAAACTAATTAAAGATAAAAGATAAAAATAATATATATATCAGATATCATATAATAAGGCTTCAATATTTATAACGACGGTTTTACATATTAATTACTTTTAAAATATATTTAATGAATCATTAATGTAAACTGACAATTCACATTAACACTTGTTTTTTCACCTCTCTTAGATACGTTGAATTTGAAAACTTGATAGACCAAAATACATTTTAGGAAAATTTATATCTTATATTTTATTCGTGAATATGACTAAGATATATTTCTTTGTCATCCATATCACATATTGTTCAATATAGTGAAAACAATGTATGAGATTAATCTCTCTTTTGAATATACACATAGATTATTCTATAAAGTTCAAAATACAAATGAAAAATAATAAAAAACTAATTAAAGATAAAAGATAAAAATAATATATCTATGGATATAGTAATGCTTAAATATTTATAACGACCGTTTTACATATTAATTACTTTTAAAATATTTTTAAATAATCATTAATGTAAACTCATAATTCGCATTAATATTTTTTTTCACCTCTTTTAGATATGTTGGATTTGAAAACTTGATAGACCAAAATAAATTTTAGGAAAATTTATATTATATATTTTATTCGTGAATATGACTAGGACATATTTCTTTGTCATCCATATCACATATTTTTCAATACAGTGAAAACTATGTATGATATTAATATCTCTTTTGAATATACACATAGAGTCTTCTATAAAGTCCAAAATACAAATGAAAAATAATAAAAAACTAATTAAAGATAAAAGATAAAAATAATATATCTATCAGATACCATATAATAATGCTTAAATATTTGTAACAACGATTTTACATGTTAATTACTTTTAAAATATTTTTAAAGAATCATTAAAGTAAATTCATAATTCACATTAATACTTGTTTTTTCACCTCTTCTAGATATGTTGGATTTGAAAACTCTATAGACCAAAATAGATTTTATGAAAATTTATATCATATAATTTATTTGTGAATATGACTAGGACATATTTCTTTGTCATCCATATCACATATTATTGAATATAGTGAAAACTATGTATGAGATTAATCTCTCTTTTAAATATACACATAGAGTCTTTTATAAAGTCCAAAATACAAATGAAAAATAATAAAAAACGAATTAAAGATAAAAGATAAAATTAATATTTCTATGAGATACCATATAATAATTCTTAAATATTTATAACGACAGTTTTACATATTAATTACTTTTAAAATATTTTTAAAGAATCATTAACGTAAACTTATAATTCACATTAATACATTTTTTTCATCTGATGTTGGATTTGGATTTGAAAACTTGATAGACCAAATTTAGGAGAATAAATTTTACTTTTTTTTATATAAAGAGAATAAATAAAAACAATGAAAATGTTTTTTTACTTTTTGTTTTTGTTTTATAAAGTACCTTTTTAGTTTTTCTTGGAATTGTCAAAAAGTATGTAAGAATGGCATCTGATGGAAGAGTATGAGTTTAACCATCTCATTATATTTTTGAAATAGAAATTTATCATTATCCTCGTATTTATACTCAATAAGTAATATCTTTTTGTCTCGTTCTCATTTTCATAAGAAAACGTATATACTCATACATGTGTGCTCAAATGTCAAATACAAAAATAATAATTATAATTATATAAATATCAAATAAGAATATAAAATAATAATTGAATTAAAAATCAAGTAATTATAAAAAAAGAAGTAAAAAACATCAAATATATCTTGCAAATAAGTTACAAAACTAAAAGAAAATAAAATTAATAAAAATTTGTTAGATTATCTAATAAATTTGGATGGATTTGGGAGAGAGTGATTGAATAAATTTGAGAGAATTTGACGGTAAATTTTGTTGTTGTTTATTTGAGTAGATTTGAAGGTAAGTGGGAGTAAATTTGGAATAAAGTTTGTTAGGATTAGTGTAGAATTTGATTGATGTGACATATTAAAAAAATTTACTTCCAAAATACACTCTCACTTACCTTCAAATCCACTCAAATAAACAACAAAAAATTTACCTTCAAATCCTCTCAAATTCATTCAATCACTCTCCCCCAAATCCATTTAAGTGAACAAAGCCTAAAAGATAATTTTTTTGTGTATATATATATATATATATATATATATATATATATATATATATATATATATATATATATAATAGAATAAATTAAGAATAATATATTAAACATATTTTATCATTTCTATAAAATATGTCTACAGTTATTTTTTTGTTACCTATTAAAATGAAATGCAATGACTTATTTTATTTTCTCTGAAAACAAATAATAAATAAAGGCAAAAAGCATAAATAAACAAATGAAAATATTAAGATATATTATAAGTGATAGTAACAAATAATGACATTACATAAAACAAAACTCATTGCTAAATTTGTGTTTTCAAAAAATGTAAAACGCCAGTGTTAATAGTTCAAAAATTTCAAAGAAATCAAACTTTAACTTATTTAATGATCATATTTATTTACATTAAATGTTTTGAACAAACAAATAGGTGTAATGTACATCTAAATTAAATCCCACATCATTCAATCTTCAAAACTGTTGTATAAATACTAGCTGCAAATCCTCACATTGTATCTCTAATCTCTTTCTCTCTCTCTCTGATATCCCTGAGTCATAATCATGGAAATGAATGATGGTGAATCCTTGGTTTTTCCACCATCACCTAACCCTGCCGAGACACCAAACATTCCTATTTCGAAAGAACCAACTGAAGAACTAGAAGCAGAACCTGCCATGGTTGAAACTGCTAGAAGTTCAGTTAACTCAGAAAATGAGCCTAATCCAACCATGGAGTTCCCTTTTTCATCCACCTATGATGATAACTCGGAATATCCAAAACCCATAATCATGATTGTTCCTGCTGGGGAGGACATCGTGAGTACCATCCTCAACTATGCTCGTGACCAAGATGTCAGTATCATGGTGCATCATGCTTCAGGTCCTATATCTGAAGTTCACATAAGCAACCCTTTGTCCCCTTCCAATGGTTCTACCTTTCATGGAAACATGCACATGTTTTTTCTCTCAGGTGTTTACACCAAATGTCTCTCACCTTCACCACCCAAGAACGTTCCCTTTTCCTTCTTCAACATTCAATTCTTCAGGGAACACGTTCCTCAAGTCTATGGTGGCCTTGTCGGAAACAAACTCATTGCTGAACAACCTGTGCCGGTCACTGCTACTGTCTTTAAGGAGCATGACTACTGCGAGTACAATGGTAGGGTGTCTCGTATCACTGCTCCAAATGTTCAACCTTCCATTGTCAGTAATGATCCTAATGCAACCACCACCACCGACGACGACAACAACACAGTTCATCAGAATGGATTTCTCACTGGAGATGATTACTAGGTTTAGATCACAAAGCTTCATATGCAACTTTGTGTGTCATGGATAATCAATAATACTTGTTTCCTATGTACCCATGTGCCTTTAGGCAAGAATAATAATAATAATCATAATATTTTCTATGTTCTTAATGTTGCATGACAGTTATGGAGTTCTTAATTCAGGGTGCTGTTTCTGGTTTTCTTTAACTGGTTTACTTTACTGTTATTATGTTCTGCGTATTTTTCAATACTGATGTTTCTGTCTGTCTTGTTCTTGAATCAAATTTCACACTACCATTTTTTTTTCTTGTGCTTTGCCTAAAATATCGGTAATACATTGAATCTTGATTAGTTAAAAGTGTTTAAGTTTAAGAAATATTTGATTTTTGTCTGAGTGGTAAATATTTTAGTGGCTATAGTTAAGAAATAACCGTGATTTTAATAGTTGAAGTTACGAAAGTTATTATTCAATTAATAGTTAGAGTTAAAGTAACACAAAGAAGTTAATGAAAAGAGTAGTTTGTATTGAAAATGATGATTGGATATATATTAATAATTTTATGTTTTGAATTTTTGATAAAGCCTTTTAATTCATTCATTAATAAATAGGTTAAATAAGAGTTTTCTACCTTTGAATGTTTGTTATACTTAACATTTAACAGTCGTTTGGCTATATATATTGGGATATAATATTACACGATAATATACAAAAATCAGGCAAAAAATGTGAAAGCATAAATAAGCATGAATAAAAATCAGGTAAAAACTGTGAAAGCATAAAAGTAATAAGCATGAATCAAATATATATATATATATATATATATATATATATATATATATAATTAGAGAAAAAAGTTTATGAAATATATGACTATTCCCATAACTAGTTATGACAATAAAAGTGACATTAACAAGAATAATGATGAAAGTAGTGAAATTAAGGTTAACAGAAACACTAGTTATAATTGTTACAATAAAGATAATACAAATGATAGTAGTAACAACAATAATATTGATAGAAGTGACTAATAAGCGTAATTTTGTTAATAATACTCAATATATTATATATATAATAAAAATATATAACATTTTCAAATGAATCACTTGAAATGTAAAAATTTTACAATAAAATATTTCTTAGTTTTATCGCTATCAACTATCTTAGCCTATAATGTACATGATTTGACAACTATTTTAAAAACTTCTCATTAATATTTATTAAATTAGATTAATGACAATAATTAATATTTGTAACTGCTTAACGTGTAATGCACATGATTTAATAACAGGTTTATTTTCACTATTTTTAAAAGTTCTCTATTAATATAACTTTTTTTTTAAAATTAGATGGATGACACTAATTAATATGCGTAACAACAAACACTATTTCTCATACTTATTTTAAGTATCACCTTAATATTTAATGGAAAAATGATTCCTAGACATATCAACATTTGATATACATATGGAGAGATAGTAAAAGTTAAAGATTTTAATAGGTGTGTATAAAATGAAGATATATGAGTATCATTGTCCTATTTAACGTACACAAAACTAATATATTAATGATTGTGATGGTAATAATAACAATAATAATGTAACAATGGTTTCTTCAATAACCATGAGAAAAATAGTATAAGTGATACATACAAAGTAGTAACAACATCAATGATGGAAGTGACGAGTAAGTATAATTTTGTTAATAATATTATTCAATGTATCATATATAAGAAAAATTAACCTTTTCAAATGTGATTGAAATGTAAAATTTATACAAGAAAACATTTTTTACTTCCATCAATATCAACATCAACATCTTAACCTATAACGTACATGTTTTAACAAATATTTTTAGAAGTTCTCCATTAATATTTCTTAAATAAGATGAATGACAATAATTAATATTAGTAACCGTCTTAACTTGCGCATGAGTTAATATGTTTCTTTCCACTATATTTTAAATTTGTTCATTGAGGCTTTGTTTATTTGAATGTATGTGAGAGAGAGTAATCGAGGGGATTTGAAGGTAAAAACTTTTATTTTTTATTTGAGTGGATTTGGAGGTAAGTGAGAGTGGATTTGGAAGTAAAGTTTGTGAAAATTAGTGTAGGATTTGATTGATATGACAAATTAAAAAAATTTACTTCCAAATCCATTCTCACTTACCTCTAAATCTACCCAAATAAACAATAAAAAAATTTACCTTCAAATCCCCTCAATGATTCTCTGATAAATTCATCCATTCAAGTGAACAAAGCCTAATATTTTTTTAAAATTAGATTAATGGCACTAATTAATACAAACACTATTTCTCATACTTATTTTAAGTATCACCTTAATATTTAATGGAAAAATTATTCATGGACACCCAAAATGTTAATCAACACTTGAGGTACATATATAGAAGGATAGCAAAAGTTATATAGATTTTAATAGGTGTGTATAAAATGAAGGTGCATATTGTCCTATTTAACATACATGATAAGTGACGGTTCTTTAGAAAATACTTTTAAATGTCAAAATAGATATAGATAAATTTTAAAAGGACAAAAATATAAAATTTACTAAAATTAAAAAAAAAATATTATCTGGTGAAAAAAGTTAGGCGGAGGCCCTCTCACTCTACACCAAACTTAATCATTTACACAAGATAAAAATAGTTGAAATATTAAATATGTATGGTTAAACTATAATATTTTTATTGATATCTTAATATTTATTATATATGATCAAATATAATATTTTTGAATTGAATAAATGTGATTGAAATGTTGAAATTGGACAATAAAATACTTTTTCAATCTAATTTGAATACTATCAAGTGTCTTTCACGTGTAGTAAAGATAGTAAAAAGGTTTAAGAATTTATTTTATCCCTTTTTTTTAGTCTCAATCAAATTTATAATTGAAATGGATAACCTTATTTACTATTTATAACTTCAAACACCATTTTTCATTCTTACTTTAATAAAAATAATATTTAATATAATATGTATGTAGAGTACCCAATTATAATAAGGCTTAGTAACATTTTTATTCTCTATATTAGTAATAATGATTAAATATTTTATTTCTATCTATTATTTATTCAATGTCGTACCTATATTTTAAAAAAATAACGTTATTAATTCATTAGACCAGTGGTAATCTCATTCTTTTTATTTTACTTCTGAATTGAACAATAAACATATAAAAAAAAGAGAGTAAGTGATGGTATTACTAGATGTTAACTCATTATCAATGTTAACGTGTTTATCTAATGAAATAGACCACGTTGATTAAAAGATAAACAGAAAAACAAAAAATACATTTAAGTCAATTTAATAATTTTGTTAATAATATTAAATTTTTTATATATGATCCATTATCATTTCTTTAATTTGAATAAATGTGATTTATATATTGAAATTTCACAATAAAATATTTATTTCACTCAAATCTCATTGATATTATTATTTTTCACATATACTAGTCCTAAATTATTCAAGACTCAACTCAAATACAATTTAAATATTTCTCCTTTAATTATTTGAAATATCTTTCAAGAACAAAACAGTGACAGAAATTATGGGTTCAAAGCGAACCATTACTATCCCACTTAATACATAATTATTGATCATAATAACATTATCTTAACGGACTTTGTGTAATTAATATTTTTAAGTGAATGAATGTGATTGAAATATTAAAATTTGACAATAAAATATCTTTATCACTCAATTTTATCACTATCAATTAGTGTTATCAAAACGGGTCACTGGATCCAACCCATCACAGGTTGGTCAAGTCAATCCATCCCGGTTCACTTGTTAGTAAGCAAAAAAAAATAAGTCTAGCCTCGCTCACCACGAGGTAGTGGGTTAAACGAGTTGGTGGGTTAAATGAGTTGACTTACTGACTCACTTAATTAATTTTTTTTTTCAATTCAAAAAAAAATAATGATTTTTTTTCTAATTAAAATTTAAATAAATTTGAATCCAAAATGATGTTAAATTTGAAAGACAATTCAATATAATATATATATATATATATATATATATATATATATATATATATATATATATATATATATATATATATATCATACATTTCAAAATCATCTTAAACTCTAAATATAATCTAAAAGTAAGCACAAAAAGCTAAATTAGGTAGGCTGATGAGCCAACTCATCACAGGTTAAACCTAGGTAAGTTAGGTTCTTAGTGGGTCAGACTTAAAATTTTTCCATATCAAAATTTCAATTTTTTTTAACTCAACCAACTCGAACTCGCAATAAACTAGGTTAACTCATGAGTTCCAATCCATTTTAACAAAACTACTATCAATTATTTTTAACTATGATATACATGACAAAAATGTTTAACAATATATTTTGTATCTTCTAATTATCATCAATATACTTTTTCAACACATAATATTTAATATACTAAATTATTGTATATGAAAAATGTATTATTTTTAATCAAATAAATGTGGTTGAAATATTGAAATTTGATAATGAATATTTCTTTCACTCCAATTCCATGTAAATCATCTTTAAAGGGAGGGTGATGGTGTGCGTGAAAAAAAAAGTTTATTTTGTTTTATTATTTTTAAAATTTTGGATTAAATATGTTTTTAGTCGTTAAATTTTTTTAAAAAAATTGGAATTTATCTCTTTCTAAAACTTTGATACATTTTGCTTTAAAAATGATTGGATATAATCTTTTAATCCTAATTATGTTAAAAAAAATTTAGGGTTAAATATGTTTTTAGTTCCTAAACTATCAAGCGAATTTGTTTTTAGTCCCTCTTTCAAATTAAGGTACATTTTAATTCTCCTCCTTAAGGAAAACTTAATTTTTGGTCCTCCAAAACTAACACCATTAAAAACTAGCTGATGTGGCTAACGGTGGTGTGACACGTTGTTTTTTTTTTCTGACACCATTTAATCTTTCTCAACTCTTCTCCCTCCCTCTCCCTTCGCCTCTGCCATAGCCACCTCCGGCGCCACCTCAAACATCTCTGGCGCCACCATCAACCGTGAAACCCCCATGTGCAACCACCCTCCACCACACTCACCTCCATAGCCAACGTAAAACCTCCATCTCCACTGCCCAAAAAACCCCTATATTGCATATTAGTTCATCTCCTCACACCACTATAGAGACCCAAATCAGAAAACTAAAACCACCCAAACCTTCATCAGCGTAACGCCCCCCACCCACCCACCGCCTCATATGCCCAACATCGCTTCCACCCGTTGGCCCTTCTCGCGCCGCTTCTTCAAATTCCTCGCCATGTCCCTCACCGCAACACCTTCCAAAAATACCACCACAGCCACTGCCCTCAACACCCTACCCTCGAGCCCCCACAACTTTGCATCTCCCTAATCCCTCTCCGATTGGCTCAAACCCCGCCTCCCCTCCGAGTCCTTCGCCTCGTTGGGCGTCAAGCCCGGCACCAAAAACGTGCACAACCTCTGGCTCAAACTCTCTCAGGGAGAAACCTCCCTCGTCGATTCCAGCCCTCTGATTCGGACAGTCCTCGTCGTCCTCGTCTGTGTCACCGCCAAACACGGCAAGGTCCTCGTCGAGTCGCACTAGGAGCTGTCCGATGGCAACATCCGGAAGCGCGGCAGACCCTTGTCGGAGCAGATGAAGCCCAACGAGGACCCCGAGTCCGCTGCCGTCAGAGGCATTTTCGAAGAGCTTAGCTCTGCGATTGTTGGTGCAGGACCCAATCCCGAAATAGCTGACATTGTCACCATTGATCCCAATTCGTACGAGATGCGGGTCAAAGAGCGCGATTCAGGTTCGTACCTGGGTTTTCCCGGTTGGGTGTTTTGCTGTTTCCTTCTTGAATGCCAATTACTTCATTTTGTTCAAATGAATTCAGAAATAGGAGTGGTAATCAAATAATGGGTTGAATGAGTTGTTGTTAAGCTGTAGCTAATGAATTCAGCTTGTGTTGGTATTTGTGATGCGGAAGGGAGGGGAGGGTCGTCGGTGGCTGAGGAGGTGGTGGGAACATCCATGGTGGGGGAATGAGGTTGGGTTGGTGGAACGGGAGAAAATCTAAGGAAGATTGATGTCAGAAAAAAAAACGACGTGTCACACCACCGTTAGTCACATCAGCTGGTTTTTAACGGTGTTAGTTTTGGAGGACCAAAAATTAAGTTTTCCTTAAGGAGGAGGATTAAAATGTACCTTATTTTGAAAGAGAGACTAAAAACAAATTCGCTTGATAGTTTAGGGGCTAAAAACATATTTAACCCTTTTTTTATATGTCAAATGTGTTTTCCAACTTACATTGAAACAAAAATGTGTTAAACTGTGTAAACATTTTAGAGGTTAGCATGAAACGTGATTGACATTTTAAGAATGTAACGTAATTAGACTAAAATGACATTACTTATTTATTTTTAAAGTTTGAGAAAAAAATGTATCAAAGTTTTAGATAAAAATAATTATTAATTTCACATCAAAGTTCAGGAACTAAAAATATATTTAACTCTAAAATATTTAATTTAATTTTTAAATAAAGTGAATAACTGTAACTTTTGAACCTAACTTAAGATTTCTCTTTTCCCTCCTTACTTTAAGCGCTATAATATTTAACAGGCATACAAAGTTGGTAGTATTAATCAATTTATTATATATGATTAAATGTTACTAGAGTTTTTAGGTTAGGTTGAGTAGGATTTATAAACTCATTGTTTCAACTCTTGGATTGAGGATGGTTGGATCTTTATACTTTTTATGTTAATAGTCTTACTCACTCTTTCTTGAATGGATTGGATTAACTTGATCCATTTAGATCAAAATTAATTTAAGACATTCATTTACTCGAAGGGTGTTACTCTCTCCACCACCACAACTTGCTTCCTCCACCACCCCATTCCCCTTTTACCCTTTTCTTTATTTTTTAATTCCTATTTTAAGGTTAATATTATTTAAAATCTCACGTACATTCATTCTCTTTATCTTTGGGTTGTCTCTCATGTTCCACTTCTTCTTCTCTTTTATAGAATTGTGACGTGAGAGTGTGGTGGACTTTGTGTTTAGTAAGATTGAAAGTGGGGAAAACAATTCATCTTCAACCGTGACTGTGGTGGTGCTTCAAGGTGCTATGCTGGTTCAAAGGCGTGAGAGGGCGTGAAGGTGCGTAATAAAACCCTAAAATATAAACTGTATAATCTTTAAACGAATGTGAGCATCCGTCAACGGAGGTCAACATCCGCTTAAGGGAAAACGGATGACGGATGTCGACATTCTTTTTCCCTTAAACGGATGTTGACATCCGTTTTCCCTTAAACGGATGTTGACATCCCTTTTCCCTTAAAAGGATGCTCACATCTGTTTAAAGATTACGGTTTATATTTTACAGTTTTTTTATATTAATTTTGAAGATATTTAAATAATATAATTTATATTTTTTGATATATTATTTTTGAATATATTTTGATGTATTTTAATAATGTATTTTTGAGGATCCTTATTCTTATTAGTATATATTTAGATTTTTTTTTATTTTGCACGTTATATATATAGTAAGGGTTTTTGTATAATATATATTTTTATATATGACTTTTTGCATTCTTTAATAATTTTATAATTATATAAAAAGTTATTTATTAGTTTAATTATAAAAGTAAATAATTAGGATTAAAAAGGAAAAAAGTTATTTTTGTAATTATAAAAGGTTAGTTTTGTAATTCAAAAAATATGTAATAGAATTGGGGAGGTGGAGGGAGAAAATGTGGTGGTGGAGGGAGTAACGCCCTTACTCGAAACAGATATGCTTTTGTTTCAATTTCCTTATGTGGGCCTGGGCTTTTTTTAACTGTTCAATGGTGTTTTTTTTTTAAATTCTTATGAGGTTCGAATAAGTATCTAGATTTTATGTTTCTAATAATCTAATAAATCACATAATGAAAATACACTCTCTTTTCATCCTTTTCAAAATGTCTATGATCTCTTTCCTAACCAAACATAAATATTTTGATTCATTTGACTCTCCCACTCAATTACTTATAAAAAATTTACCAATTTGTATAAGTGTGAGTCTTGGATCACCAATCTTCATAGTCCAACTTGGATAAAAGTATATTATTTGGGATTGTGTCAAATTTAATTCAATCCAACCAAATCTAATTGGATTTGAATAGATCTCACATTCCGATCTAATAAACAAATTTATTAAAAATCACAATTATGTTTATAATATTCAATATGATTAAATATAAAATTCTAATTAAGTAAATTGAAAATTTGAAATTTAATAAAATAATTTTTATTAATTAAATTTTTAAATAAAATAAATAATGGCCTATTACATTACGTCCTTACTTTAATTAGCTTAATATGTAATATACATAAGATAAAAAATATATTTATTAAAATACTTAAATTTACTATGTATGATTAAATATGATACTTTTGTTAATAATATATACTTTACTATGTATAACTAAATATAATATTTTTAATCGAATGAATATGATTAGAATATTAAAATTTGATATTAAAATATTTCTTTCATTTTAATCCCATTACTATCAATTACATTAACTTTAACTTATAATATAGTTAACCGTGTATTTTGATAACTTTTTTGGCAAGTATACCAAATCGTTTTAAGTAATACAGTGAATAATTAAAAGTATCGTCTCGCAAGGACTTCTGCAAAATGCACAAAACAACACAAGAAACTATTTTTGGTAGTTTATAAAACAGTTGGTGTGCAAGGAATTTATATTTAAAAGAAACTTTGTTGGAATTGGGTTTCATGAATCATATGAAGATAAAACTCTATACAATATATCATTATTTCATTCAAACATTCACATCAAACATACTAGTCATAATCCCTTAGCAACTAGTTCTAAATTAATATATCAAAATGCTAATCCCTTAGTCAATTTAACATACAATTTGCATTAAGTCCGATGTTAAGAATATGACGAAGTTATTGAGTCTATCCCTACATCCCAAATCACTTAGGTGCTCTATCTATGTTCATGTTCAAAGTTACTTTCCAGTAATCAAAGACATTCAATTAACATTATATTTTCATACAAGGTTATTAAATTCAAGAAAGAGCATATAAACGACCAACGATATATTGAACAGGAAAATTACATCACAGTGAGTTAATTACATCCAATTCCATGGAAAGAAAAATTTAACTACTCCTAGTCATCTAGAACGTACATATTTGAAGCAATCCCTTGCAACAATGGTGTCTTGATGCCTTGAAGTAGTATCCAGAAGTTCCTGATATGTTTTCGTTTCTTTCTTTTGTTTGGAACTTTTGTCAAAAGAATGTTTCTGTCTTTCTGTCACGTCTTTTAAAGCCACTTAACTTCATTAATTCGCTCAACGCACATGTACTGGTGCGCTATGCGAATTTTCTTAACTGCTGCACTTTAACTGATGTTATTCGCTCAGCGCACAGGTACTGGTGCGCTATGCGAATTTCTTCTTCTGGCAGTGCAAATTTTGGCTTTCGCTTTGTGAAAATTGGCTGACAGAGTCTAAATAATACACAATTTCCTGTACAATATTTTACATAACAATCTACTACCTATTACAACTTTTCAATGAGGAACAACATGAATAATTACAAGATTGAGCTCATTTATAAGTATAAAAACAACTCTTTTTCACACTTATCAACTCCCCAAACTTGAACTATTTCATGCCCTCATGAAATCACATAAGAAAATGAACATCACAACACACATTTGACATTTTGATAAAATGACTCTGCACAGCAGAATAATCACATGCATTCCCAAAGATTTCAAACAAGTATGACATGATGCATCACTCACAAAATCATTTGTGCATAGAATATGAACAACCAGATCAACATTTATCATTACTCACACTCAAGTGTTTGTCCTTACATGACAGTAGAATTGACATAAAACTTCATCAGCTTTTGCATTTCATTTGATTCACACATTATTGGTTAAGTCCAAAGTTCTTTTCAGGTTAAGGTTTGACTTGGCTAGAAAAAGAATCATGGTTTTTCTTGGGTTCAAAGACACCTATTAAGAAGAGAACAACTTCAATTCCCAATCCAGTACTCAAATCCCAAAATATATCATTCATCACATACCATTTTCTTTCACATAGCTCAACCTTCTTTTTCATTTTGAGCTTTTTTTTATCATATTTTTTTTCTTGATCTTTTCTTCCCACAAACTTGAATTCAACCTTAACCTCTTTTAAAGCATAATACATGTTCTCTTCTAAGGTGTAAGGTAGGATATCATCTAATAGGCTCAAGGTGGAAGAAAAAAATTGTCAAGGCTCAAAAGGGTTCACAAATGTATCATGATGTGTTAAGGTTGATTGTTTGACCAAGTAGCTGTATAATCAATATCAAACAATGCCTCTCTCATCCTTAACCACACAGGTGTGTATGTATGTAGAATCACAATCATGTAAAAGTAAACTCCATATCTAGACAACTCATCATATTTCTTATTCTCAACACATGCTCTCAACACTCAACAGATCTGGTCATACATACTCACACACAGATAAAAATATACGGAGCACATTGCAACCACAATCATATGTGTTATCATTTTCAAGAATCACATCAACTTAATCAAGACAATGCATAACCATTAAATCAAAAAGTCACATGTCTTTACAACTAACACATAGTTCA
Organism: Vigna umbellata; assembly: GCF_029865625.1. Taxonomy (NCBI): domain Eukaryota; kingdom Viridiplantae; phylum Streptophyta; class Magnoliopsida; order Fabales; family Fabaceae; genus Vigna; species Vigna umbellata. The sequence goes on along the minus strand of NC_142165.1, from coordinate 11,832,171 downwards.
AAACATATTACAAAACATAAATAACATAACTAAACATTGAAGATAACTCCATTTGCATCTGCATAATCATCATCTGCATATAAGGCACTTGCACTCCCCCACCTGAAGTCTGGCCTGCCCTCAGACCATGGGAGATGCGCAAACTCAAAGGAGAACCTATGTTGATCATAGTTTAAAACAAGGTTTTCTTCTTGTGCCTCAGCACGTTGTACTCTTGAAGAAGACCTTGTGGTGGTCTTAGAAGAACTTATCTGCATAATATTAGCTAAGCACAAAAGAACATTGAACATATGGTGAGAAATGCACAAAATTAGAAAACTGCAGCGAACTACTCGCTGAGCGAACAAGGTGATGAATAAAACCAAAGTTGCAGTGAAAAATTCGCAGAGTGAATTGCTCATTGAGCGAATTTTTGTTTAGATTTGTGTTTATTCGCTGAACGCACCAGAGTTGTGCGCTGAGCTAATAAAATAAAAGTTTTTTTTGTGTTTATTCACAAAGCGCACCAGAGCTGTGCGCTAAGCGAATAAAATTACACTTTTTTTAATTTGTGTTTATTCGCTGAGCGCACCAGATCTGTGCACTGAGCGAATACAGATTTTTTTTAGATTCGCTCAACTCACAAATTTGCTAAGCAAATAAATTCTCTTCCTCATTAATTCACTCACCTCATTGCAGATACTCACAAATATATTCGCTTAAAGCAATATATATATATATATATATATATATATATATATATATATATATATGCTTAACGAATAAAACAATATTGAACATACATTACAGAACATTACACTTATCAACGAAACACAGAACTTACCAACACGGAAACTTCATCAATTTCTTACAAAAACTAAAACATAAAGATAAAATTAAAGGTAACATATAGAGAAGTGAAATAGAAAAATAAAAAAAAACACAAACAAAGAAATAAGGAAAAGAAGAAACAAAATTGCAGAACATGAGCACACCAACCAAACAACAATTCCAATATGCAAAATGATTGAAATGGATTTCCTAAATAACCTCACTCAGATTCCTCTTGTTGCAAGATCACTTAGTACTCCCCTTTCAGCTGTTGAAATCCCATCCCTAGGATCTTCCAACAACTAGAAACATCTGTAGACAAACTGCATAAAAGAAATTCAAACAAAAGAGACATACAATTGGCAAAGAATTCCACTTCCCCTGTTTTCTGAAGTTAGAACACTCAAATCCCTCTTGTTGTGCCTACCTAAGTATGACAAACCCTCACCCAATCCCTTGGTGTAAGAAGTCCATCAAACTTGTCTTAAGTTCCAAAACAATGAATCCAAACACACAACCCCATCCCTGGTGGTTTGCACATTTTGTTTGATTTAGTTAGTTCCGCTATTGAAATCTCATCCCTAAGAACTTTCAATAACTACATCAAGCTCTAAGGCGTACCCCGAGACAGGAATTAAGTTCAAACTAAATCAATGGAAAGTCTTAAAAACTAACGCCAACTACATACACAACGACATTATAAAGAAAATTCACAACAAAGTCTAAAAGAGTCATAAATGCCCAAATGCCTTGTGTTGGAACACAAGTCCCCGACAACGGCGCCAAAAACTTGATAACTTTTTGGCAAGTATACCAAATCGTTCCAAGTAATACTGTGAATAAGTAAAAGTATCGTCTCCCAAGGGACTTGTGCAACGCATGACAATCCTTCCTTTTATAACTCAATTAGACATCAAAATGCACAAAACAACACAAGAAATTATTTTTGGTATTTTATCAAACAGTTGGTGTGCACGAAATTTATATTTAAAAGAAACTTTATTGGAATTGGGTTTCATCAATCATATGAAGATAAAACTCTGTACAATATATCATTATTTCATTCAAACATTCATATCAAGGCATACTAGTCCTAATCCCTTAGCAACTAGTTCTAAATTAATATATCAAAATGCTAATCCCTTAGTCAATTTAACATACAATTTGCATTAAGTCCGATGCTAAGAATGACCAAGTTATTGAGTCTATCCCTATATCCCAAATCACTTAGGTGTTCTATCTATGTTCATGTTCAAAGTTACTTTCCAGTAATCAAAGACATTCAATTCACATTATATTTTCATACAATGTTATTAAACTCAAGAAAGAGCATATGAACGACGAACGATATATTGAACAGGAAAATTACATCACAGTGAGTTCATTACATCCAATTCCAACGAAAGAAAAATTTAACTACTCCTAGTCATCTAGAACGTACATATTTGAAGCAATCTCTTGCAACAATGGTGTCTTGATGCCTTGAAGTAGTCTCCAGAAGTTCCTAAGATGTTTTCGTTTCTTTTTTTTGTCTGGAACTTCTGTCAGAAGAATGTTTCTGTCTTTCTATCACGACTTTTAAAGCCACTTAACTTCATTAATTTGCTCAGCGCACATGTACTAGTGCGCTATGCGAATTTTCTTAACTGCTGCACTTTAATTGATGTTAATCGCTCAGCGCAACTGGTGCAAATTTTGGCTTTCGCTTTGCGAAAATTGGTTGACAGAGTCTAAATAATACACCATTTCTATACAATATTTTATATAACAATCTACTACTTATTACAACTTTTCAAGAAGGAACAACATGAATAATTACAAGATTGAACTTATTTATAAGTATAAAAACAACTCTTTTTCACACTTATCATATTTTGTCCACCTTTCTTTTAAATTTTCTTATTACATCTCATGTTTTAAACATTGTAATATAATGACTTCCACTATATTGAAAAAGACGTTAAAAATGTAATGACGTAACTTCTTGATGTATCTTTGGTAATGGTGTGACACAAAAACAACATAATTTTATCTTAATTCTTAACAAAGTTCAATACTTTATTGAAAATATAAATTTTAAATAGTAAGAGATATTTAAATTCTTTTACATGCTTTTTTTTAATTTATAAATAAGTTAATTTAAACTTATTAAAAATCATTTCATTTCTTTATTAAGGTAGTTAAACAAGTTAGAAAAAGTAATTAATACGATGTCCCACGATATTTCATTAACTTGGTTTTCGTTTAAGTACTTTCAAATTGATTAATATTTTAATCAAAGTATGTTTAACCTAATTTTAATTAGAACTTTTTTACTCCGATCTCAAAAATAACTTGTTTACAAACGAGCTAAATTAAAACAAGAAATCTGGATAAGTTCACTTTTTATTCTTTAAAAAAGAAACAATTTTAAGAATTCAGTATAAGAAGATTAGGTAAAGTTAAATTAAACTGAATTTTACTTTTTTATATATTGGTTTATATAGTGCACCAACACGTGTGTATCATATCCACATCCAAAATGATAAAGTGGTTTGACTTAAGAACCAATTTATATTATTTAGAGTTTTACTTGATTAGGTTTAGGCTATAATTTGTAGAATTTTTTGCACAACCCTAATTATAAGAATTCATTAACGATTCGTTTGTCTATCATATGACAAATTGGCATATAGAACCAGCAAGTTTTGCTATGGTTGCTTTACCATCAGAAAGTTTTATATATAAAAGGTATAGATATTGCTGTGGTGCTAAAATAAGCAAACACCCATAATATATTTCATTATTCTTAGAAATTATTTAAAGCAGAAATTTAGAGTTTATTTATTCCCTCATCACTAATCATAATGGTGTAATATTTGTAGAATATATACATCAAGATTTAACATTATACTTTTTAGGCACATGATTACATGAAAATTAACAGATGAAATCAGAGATATTGCAACATACATCATACCAAAAGCGATGTGAGTGGGTGATGAAATTCTCTAAAAAATACTTTGATCTATAAAATAATAAAATATTTTTTCTTGATTATGTATGAAGAGAGACATTTAAAAGAAGAATACTAAGAAAAGCTTCAGATCCAAACCTCTAGCTTCCACACATGTATTTTATAAAGAGAATTGATGCTCCTTCTAACATTATTTATCCAGATATTTTTTAGTGAGTTTTTTATATTTATAAATTTTAATAAATTTTAATGATAATAAATATAGTTATTAAAAGAATGTATAAAAAAAGATAAGGATATACTTGGGAGATGAGTATATAAAACCTATTTCTAAATCCGAAATATTCTTCAAAGAACCTTCCAAAAGAAACAGTCACATCAAGATTCATAAAGAAACCTCATATTCCAAGTTCTAACAAAAAGTTTAAAGAAGAAGGAGAAGATGTTACAATGCCTTAAGCTTTTCCTCCGCTGCCATCTTGACAATTATTTCAAACCAAAAATCAAAGAAAAAGAAAAAAAAGAAAGTGACAGACATAAAATGCAGCAGGAGCAGCCTCATGATTCACACGGCGGTTCAAGTCGACTTCGGCGGCGGCGCCGGCTTATTCTTGGTTGGAGAAACGGCGGCGCGAGGGGAATCTTTGATCTCTTGGTGGGTCGGAATGCGTGAGGCTTGGGAAAGGGAAGCGGCGGCGGTGGCGGCCCCTCCGGCTTGCTCGGCGACGGTGTGTGCCAAGTCAAAGGACTTAGTGATGTCGTCGCCGGCGAAAAATTCCGGCGGAAGGGCTTGGGAGGGTTGGCGTCGATGACGGGACATGACTACTCGGAAGTGAGAGATAGAGAAAGAGAGAGAGAGAAAATATGAGAATGGATGTGAATACGAATGTGTTTGGGATTTTATGGGGATGTTTAGTTTGGTTTGGACAGAGAACTACACTCACGCGCTTTTGCGTGTCGTGGTTTTCGAAACTTTTTTCTCTTCTTCTTTGTTTTTGGTTTGGTCGAGGGATTTGTACGAAGGAGAGAAAAACAAAAGCAAACTAGTTTTGCAAGAAAGACAACATGCCAAGTGCCAATGTCTACGCCTTCATGGTTCCATGTTACCCGACGTGCTTCTACAACTTTTTAGCTTTTTTCTTAAATGTTCTTTTGTAAGAGATAATTTAATCAACTTACTTCTAATGTTTAATCAATGCAATTCTTCATCTATAAACTTCTATTCTATGTTTCTTCACATGATTTTGTGGTTGTTACATTAGACTTTCATAAATACAACTTAGTTAACTTAAAGACACTTCTTTGTTTTAATTTTATATTCAAAATAAATGTGTTACTATTATATTCAATAGTTTTAGGTTGTTTAAGAATAGAAGTTTAAAACAATTGAACTTTTTTTTCATTCTCTGATACACTTTTTAAGAATAAAATTAGGATGGAGTTTCAGTGAAGATGGTTGAATTATGTTCATTAAAGATTGGACAAACTTGAATTTGTATTGTAAATTATTAGAAGTTGCCAAAACCCTACATGTTGGATACATGGAAGAAATGCATCATGTGTAAGAGCCCATAAATTTAGTATTATGTGGGAGATAGATGTCTTCAAATAAAGAGACCAAGTATTGCATGAATACATAAATAGAAAATTTAAACAAAGATGGTCTCATTATTTTGAGACTCTCTATCTCTCTAAAACATAAAGCTCTACTTTTCTTCTCTCTTCTCTAGATTTTCTCACTGGAGATTCATCTAATCGGTGATCAGAAGCTTCTTAGACGATCCAGACATCAAGAGCTTCCTATCTAACCGATCAATTGTGTTTATAATTGGTAAGTTTCGTTCTCTGGTTTTAGTGAGTTTTGGTTTTTACTACATGCAAGGAACCATCTTGTTTGCATGTGTTCCGTATTCTTTTTCTTCCTTTTTTGATTTCATTGCGGTTCTACGGTTGGTCGTTCACCAATCGATGGTTCATAGGTGTTCTTAAGATTCTCTTGCGGTTCAAACAAACTTTGTTGGATGTGTAGAAGTTGTTCGGTTCTGTTAAAGGTAAGGGAAGTTAGTTAATTTAATTCTGATCTTCTGAGTATGAAAATGTTGTTTGATGATATTGCATGAGTATGAAATTGGATTTTTGGTGTGCTCGGCATTGTCTCGTGAATTGTCATATTCTGTGAACATGTTAATTTGTTTCCTGTAGTGTTTTATTACTGTGCCATGTGAATTTCTATGAATTTGAGTAGTGAAATTGGGGAATTGAGATTTGGTATGGAGTTGGTTGATAGGAAGAATCTGGACAAGTTGTTTTGGACCTGTTAGAACTCTTAAAACCTTTGAAATGTGGAAAAAGTAGAAAATTTGATTTTCGGTCTTTGAGTTGATGATTCTGCAGAATTGACTCTCAAATCTGAGATGAAACTCTCTAAATGATGTTAGAAAGGTTTAGGTATTCTAAGTTTAGTGTAGAGATGTGTATGATTCATGTTTGGAAGATTAGAAGTTTGGAAAAATGTTTAGTTTTGGTAAAATTTGATGTGGTCATAATTCTGCAGAAGTTTCTGCAGAATTATGCAGAAAACTGAGGGTTCGTTGTTGAACGCTTGGCCATGCTATTTGGTCGTTCGACCTTCTTCTGCGTTTGGTTATTAACTGGGTTCGATCTCTTTGGAGTCCTCCCAGTTCATGACCGTTCGGCCTTACTCGCGCTCAGTCTCGGTAGTGCTTGTTCTGTACTAGCGCTCGATCTCGGTAGTGCTTGTTTTGTCCTAGCGCTCGGTCTCGGTAGTGCTTGTTCTGTACTAGCGCTTGGTCTCGATAGTGCTTGTTTTGTACTAGCGCTCAGTCTCGGTTGCGCTTGTTCTGTACTAGCGCTCGGTCTCGATAATGCTTGTTTTGTACTAGTGCTCGATCTCGGTAGTGCTTGTTTTGTATAGCGCCCGGTCTCGGTAGTGCTTGTTCTGTACTAGCGCTCAATCTTGGTAGTGCTTATTCTATACTAGTGCTCGATCTCGGTAGTGCTTGTTCTGTACTAGTGCTGGGTTTGGAACTAAGCGCTCGGTTTTATAATATATTCTGTTATATAATTGCTTTAAGTATTAAGAGTGTTCAGCCAAACTCAATAGGGTTCGGCCAAAGGTTGTAGTGTTTGGTTTAAACTCTTAGGTCTCTGATAAAAGCTTTCATGATTTTCGGTTAGGTCGAATTATATGTATTCTATAGTATTCTTTACATTCTTGGAGTTCTGTCTAGTAAAAGTGGTCGGTCATGACTGTTGAGTCAACGTTCAATATTACCGTAAGTGTTCGGCTTCTGATGAGTCTTACCCAGTATGGACCATTCGGTCCCGTTCTGAGAATAAGTGAAAGACTGCTCAGTCTAAGTGTTCGGTCTTGCTTCTACAATTAATGTTATATCTTTCAGTTCTATTCTAAGATGGGATATTGTTTTCTTGGTTCAGTATGACTGTGTTGATGATTAAGTATGATGATATTTAAAGTGTGATATGGATGGAATAGTATGGAAATGAAAGAGTATTTTAGGGAAGAATATCTTAGGATTGGTTATTGAATGGTAGAGTATGAATGTGGATTAAGCTTAGCTGGCGTTTATCCTGATATTTTGTGATTACTCATTCTCAAGTAAAGAGGTGTAAATCATGTGTGAGAATAACAGTATGTCCTAGTCCATAAGGTGAACTTGGGCGAGGTATAACGGACTAATCTCGGGTGACAATTGGTGAGGGCATCCCAGTTACTACATCACCCGGGTGCAGAAACGTCGTAGCTACACAATTCATACAGTCCGGATGGTCAGAGTAAAAGTGGTCGGTCATAACATGCTTGTGTGATTTCTGTAGATGTATGACTGTAGTATATGTTTATATGAATTGTATGTTTACATATTCAATTAAATTACACTAACTTACCCTTATTTTCCTGTCTCGTCATGTTGTCTGTTCGGTCGTCCTTGTCCTTGCAATGATCACCCTTTAGGTGTAAGCAGAGTACGCAGAAGATATTATGGAGCAGGTGCTGGCAGGAGAGGAGGGTTTCCGCTAAGACTAAGACCGTTCGGTCTTGTACTTGTTTTTGCATTTAGTATAGGACCATTCGGTATAATACATTGTTTGTAGTATTGTTTGGTTGATACACATCTTGTATGACTAATCGATCTGCTTTTATGGGTTGTATTAATATAAGTTTCTATAAAATTTTTAACTTATGATTATTTTAGATTAACTGTAAATTAATTTTATTTTCATGTAACTGTTCTATTTTATTGTAAATGTAAGTACTTTGAATATAGTTTCCAGTTATATTTTTAGAATTTAGAATGTCACCTAGGAATGAATTCTTGGTGTATAAATGTATTTATATAAACATTATAATATGTAAATAATTAGAGTTCAGATAAATGCGAATGAGTAATGAATCAAAATTATAGATAAGATTGATAATATTGCTTCAAAAGTATAGTTGTTAATTTCGATTATAAAATTGCATTTTAAAAATTATCGCCATATTTTTTGAGGAGATAAATTTAAATTTATGTTTACACTAATTTCTAACAGCCCTACTTTTTTTTTCTACATAACTTTGATAGAAAGTATTTTAAAAGTTTTACTTTTAGATAAAAGTGTGCTTATTTCAATTATTTAAAATAATCAGAAATAGAAAATCATTTTAAAATGTGATTGAAATAAAAAAAAAATTAATAGCCCATTATAAAATTAACTATTTTTTCAGTTAATGATTAAAAAACCTCTATGTATATAGTAATGCAAAGATATATTAAAAAACCACTATATGGATATCATTAATTTTATCTCATAGTAATACAAATATACAAATATATAGTAATGCAAAGATATATTAAAAAACCTTTATGAGTCGATTATCACTGATAATTCTGTGTTATTTTTAGTCATTTTTTTCATAAATTTTTTATTATAGCTATATAAATTGATAATTTAATCTTTTTAAATATTATAATATTATTAAATAAAAATTAAATATTTATTTTTTAGATTCACACTATAACTTTTAAATAGTATTTTCCAATCGTGTATGGTAAAATAGATAAACATTTTTATTATAATGTTATAAAAAATGAAATTTTGATCATATATTTAACAAATACTGTCAAAATTTTCTTTTTAAAGGTAAATGAATTTAACGCATCAATTACATAAAATTTAAAAGAAAAAATTCTTTATTTATATATTAATTTTTCTTAGTATAAAAAAATTGGAGAGACCAAATTCCAAAAGAATAAATTTGATAGAAAATAATTTTAAAATGTGCTTGAAATGTGAGTAATTCTATACAAATTCAAGATTTAGGAACTTTATTTTCTTCATTTACTTATATTCTTTTCATTTTATAAATTTTCCTGCTCTAACATTATGTTCCTTTGATTATCTGTTGAGTAAAGGTATGCTTATGCAGTGTCATCATTGCATGATGTGAATCATAATCTATGAAAAGACTTTATGCTGCAGGTTTGAATTGCTTGTGTTGTATTTCTTATATGAGGAAGTCATATATAAGTCCATGAATTGTTGGAATGTTTTACATGTTGAGGATAGATTCATCATTCATTATACATATGGATGTGACTATAATTTGAAGGTGAGTTAATCATAGCCATCTTGATAAAGAGCTGACGTTGAAAAGTTGCTATTTTGCATTCAGTGTAAATTGTAATGCTTTTTCTTGATCTTAATGTTTTGAAATAGGTAACATCACCTTAAGAAAGCAGGGCAAAGTTGTTAAATTTGAGATTCCACTTAAGATGGGAAGAAGGATGAAAACCTGTTTACTCATGGACCATAAATGCCATAAGATCCTACTTTCTTATTTTCTGACAAATATCTAAAAGGTTTATTACATGTGGCTGGAGTTTGTGGTTTTTGTAAGTGTTTGACGGAGTTTTGGTGTGATTTTATTTTACCGTCTCTGCTAAACCTTCATACTATTGCTGTTTTTAAGTAAAACTTTATTAGTGTGATTTAATAGTTACTCCAATAATCATTTTCAGATGCGGCTAGTAAAAATGGTGAATGAAGCTACTGCAAACATATCTGAATGGGATTCATTAAACAAAAGTTGATGGAAAGATGACAAACCTTATTGTAATGCAGAAGAAGACTAGAAATACTTGTCAAAAATAGATTAGAATATTTTCTGTTTCTTTTAAGAGAAATGTATAAACATTGTCCATATAAGTATGAAATCAGAATTGTTCTGTAATTAATATGTGCATGGTATAACTTCCAAAATTATTACAACTATGAAACATTGCAATGAGATATACAGCTATTAGAGGAGTTTGATAGAATTAACTAAGCATTACCTATTGCTATGCATAAATTACCTAACCGTAAATTAGTTTCCATCTTTTTGATAAATTTTCGTTCTTTAGTCATGAATTGGTTTGACTTATTATAAATTTGAGAGAAATTAGGTTAAACATGAAAATAAATTGATTTATAATGTATCATTAATCCTTTTTTGTTATTTTTTAGTCATTTTTTCATAATTTTTTTATTATAATTATATAACTTGATAATTTAATTTTCTAAATACTATAATATTATTAAATAAAATTGAATATCTTTTTAATTTATAAAATGAGATAGATTGCCACTATAATTTTTAAATAACATTTTTTTCAATAGTGTTTGGTAAATTAAATAAACATTTTTATTATAATATTATTTTGATCATAACCTGCCAAAATTTTCTTTTATAAAATATATGAATTTGAAAGATCATTTACATAAAATTTAAAAGAAAAATTCTTTATTTATATATTAATTTTTTTTGGTATAAAAAAAATTAGAGAGACATTAGAATAAATTTGATGATACTAATAAATATATGAAATAAATTAAAAAAGTAAATCATATTAGAGAATCTTTTACTCACCCAAAAATAAATTAAAATTAAGTTAACTCATTTTTAAGATATTCTCTGTGAATAGAGCTAACCCATTAATATCCCTAAAGTGTGGCCATGAATATAGAAGTTATGGCAAAAGTGAACCACAAGCTACCTTAGTCATATTATTAGTAGGAAGAAAACACACCAATATCATGAGTGTAGAAGACCAAGTATCCATGCATATATGTATGAACCCTATACATGCATGGAATCAACATGTTTGGAAAACCTTCAATTTTGTTCAATTTTTTTTATCGGCAAAAAAATATAAATAGTGTTAAAGAATGTAAATGTCATTAAAACATGCATAATTAAAATTTATATTTTTATTTTCCATATATACATAATCAGTATAGCCATTAATTACCTAATTCAATAATTGTATGTCCATTAGCACTGCATAAAACTCTTGCTATATAAGGTTTTATACGTTTGAAAATTTTATTATAAAATGGATTAAAATTAGTTTAAAAGAACTCTTTATTTTCATGTTATAGTTTTGTTAGAATTTTATCAGTTAGATATAATGATTAAATTATAAAATATATAGTGTATGAAAACATTGGCTAGGTTTTTAATATAATGTTTTTGAATTCTAGCAAAATGTAAGCTTTTCACACTTGAACTTTGAGTTAATGTTTAATTTAGAATAACACATACAAAAAATGGTGGCATATAGGAAAAGTTGAAGGGAGATTTTCTCAAGTGTTTATGTTTAAGAAAAGACTCCAAGAAAAAAAAAATGGAAAATTGACAAATGGAAAATTAGAAAGTGATATTCGTTAAAGTATCAAAATCAAGACAGGACATTGATGGCATGTGGTGTATTCTTAATCAGAGACATTAATAAGTAGTTTGTCCAAGAATAATAATTGCATATATTTCGGGGATCTTATGATCCTGCAATGAGTTTTTCTTTTGTATAAATATTCTGAGTCTGAGTTTAGAAATGAAAATCTGAAAGATAAAAGACAAGGATGTTCAGAAAAATGTTTTCAGATTTTGAGTCAAGCTATTTGTGTTTGTGTTTATGTAACATCCCAAAAATATAACTGTAAATTATATTTAAGAATTCTTAAATTTATAATAAAATAGAACAGTTACAGGAAATAAAGCTAACTTACAGTTATCCGAAAATAATCACTAATTAAAACTTTACAGAAACCTACACTAATACAAATTATAAAAAAAAAAAACAGACTGATCGATCATACTAGGTGTATCGACCGAACGGTCCTACAAACTGTGTAATACACTGAACGGTCATATACTAACTACAAAAACAAACACAAGACTGAACGATCTTACTCTTAACGGAAACCATCCTCTCTAGCCAGTGCCTGCTCCAGAGAACCCTCAATATCTTCTGCTCACACCCACAGGGTGATCATTGCAATGACAAGGACGACCGAATGGACAACATGACAAGACAGGAAAATAAGGGTAAGTTAGTGTAATTTAATTAACTATGTGAACATACATTTCATACAATCATACATCTATAGAAATCACACAAGCATGTTATGAACGACTACTTTTATTCTGACTGTTTGGATTGTATGAATTATGTAGCTACGACGTTCTTGCACTCGTGGAAAGGTAATATGGAAAACCATCAGAATTACCATAGCTGGAAACCCAAGCCGTCACACGAGGTTAGCCCTTCATCCCTCACTGTAGCTGGAAACCCAAACCTACACATGAGTTTAGTCCGATAGCTGGAACCCCAAGTTATACGCAACCAGGCCTCCTGCAATTCTCACCACATGCGCCACCATTCTCTACTTGAGACTCGGTGACCATTAGAATGTCAGGATGAACGACAACTTAGTCTGACCATAGTCATACTTTCACCACATTGAAACCACCACTAAGACATTCCGCCTTGAAATTCTCTTTCATATCACATTATAAATAACATACATCATTAACAACATATTTCCTCATCCATAATACATTTAAATAACTTCAAACCGAACAGTAAAACAAACACCACCCTTGAGCACAACCGAACAGAAATATCAACACTTATTATGAACAAAACCGGGCGGTAGAACACCCCCCATATGCGAACATGACCGAACGGGATATTGTTCCCTAAAAGTGAACATGACCGAATGGTCATGTAAAGAGTGAAATCAAGCATGAGTCGAACGCTATTAGCTTGATCTGAGTACTATTGAATTAGACCAAACACTTATTGATTAATGCCAACCACCAGTAGACCATACCGAACACTATTATCTTAGACTAATCACTATAGGCTTAGGCCGAACACTTAGGGCTTATGCCGAACGTTATAACCAGGCTAAACACTTTAGTTGAACCAAATACTTATTGTGAGACAGAACATTTTCTCATTATTCAAAGACTATAACCAAATTGTATTTACTAGACAGAATTCAAAGAATTGACTGAATACTATAGAACATCTATAATTGGACATAATCAAATACTAAAGCTTATAATCAAAATCTAAGAGCTTAAACCGAATACTACGAGCTTAGATCGAACACTCTTAATTTCAATTTCAATTACATAATTTTGGTAATATGATGAGACCGAGTGCTTAGTGCATCACCGAGCACTACTGAAACCGAGTGTTGGCATCTGGCTGAGCACTACCGAGACCGAGTGTTGGCATCTGGCCGAGTACTACCGAAACCGAGTGTTGGCATCTGGCCGAGCACTACCGAGACCGAGTGTTGGCATCTGGCCGAGCACTACCAAGACCAAGCGGTCATTAACAGTTACAGTATATGACAGACCGAACACTATATTAAATTATAAATCAACACTAGACTGAGCGGTCATTAACTGAGAATCCACAATAGTAGAACTCAGTTAAGACCGAGCACTAGAGAAAAGTTAAACGGTCAATTAAAGACCTTCAGCAAACAACAAAATTTTGCAGAATAACTGCAGAATTATGATCACCACCAAACCTTACCAATTTCACTCGGTCACTGAACCATAATCATACAGAAACTCCAAACCTCATGAACATAGCATATAACAGTTCACACCCAAAATCACCAAACTTCAAACAATTCAATTTCACATACATGCAACATCATCAAACAACAGTTTCATATACATCAAAACTAAGTAATTAAATTAGCTAGCTTCCCTTACCTCTTGACCGGACCGAACAACGATTACTCTTTTCCAGACTTTGCTTCCTTTCTAGAAAATCCCAAGAACACCTATATTTCACCGATTGGTGAGGAAAGACCACCCAATAGACCAAAATAGAGTTAGAAAGGGGAAAAGAAGGTTGAAGAACACATGCAACTAGTAGACTACCTTGCATGTGACAGAAAACAGTCATTCTAAGAAGAGAATGAACTTACTAGCTCAGAGCAACAACTTGATCGGTGCAAAATGAAGTCCTTGACACCAGGAAGACTCAGGTGTTGCTTGATTGATGATCGGAAGAAGAAAAGATAAGAATTTGCAGAGAGAAGAAGAAGAAGTTTAGAGAGAAGGAGGAGAAAACTGAAACTCAGAAACATTTGGAGAAGAAAGTGCATGTAGGAATGACTCAAGGTTTTTGAAAAAGCTAATTATATCCTACCGTCAAAATCTACTCGGTCAAATCCGATGCACCGATCTGGATTTCACTTTGATGCTGAATTTAAAGGTCCTGACACTTACCACTAGTGATAATTCGAACCATATAAAAAAATATTTTATCCTCAACAAAAGAAAAATGAAAGTAAAAATATAAATAGACAAAATACGTTATTTAATTGAAAATAAATGGAAATTAAATAAATTTAATATTTTTTAAATTGATTAATTTATTTCAATATATATATATTTATTACTAAATTATTTTTTAGTATTATTGTATTATATATCGCAGAAATCATTTAGATAAAGTAACATTATGTTGACAATAACATCTTAACCAAAGTTAACAAAGATAAAATATAATTGCTAAAAGTTAATAAATTAATGGAATCCTAAACACATTAATAAAAATAATCAGTTAAGTAGTTTATATCAAATTAGATAAAAAGTCACAAATTTACTATAAATAACAATATTGACCATGTAAATTATATGTTTATTATTATATTTAGGCTTAATATCATTGTTGGTCCCAGTTTTTGTCAATTTTGTTTGAAATAGTCGTCATTTTTTTAGAATGTAGTCTCTTTTATCGTAATTTATGTTCAATCTAGACGTTTAAATTGTTAAAGGCTAAATGTCCAGCTAAACAATCAGTTAATGACATATCATTTATTGGCTCACATGGACGCTTTAAGGCATAATAATGTTGATTTTTTATTTTTGGAAGTGATTTTCTGATATTAGGGTTTTGATTTTTCAAGTGTGAACGTATTATTTTTCGTCAATTATGAGTTTGTGATCTCCAAACTCCACAAATAAGAACATAAGAGCAGAGAATCAAAGACGAGAACGCCGCTTGAGTCGTGCCTCCACAACACCGGTGATTCTCGCCGCCACAAGACCATCTTCCATGCACGAGATGGAAAAATTCAAAACGAAGAGGAAAAAAACCCTAATTTTTTAAGCCAGTCTCATAGATAACCTCAACCTCTGATTAAATTTCAGAAAATCACTTGCAAAAATAAAAAATCCACATCATTATGTGTTTAAGTGTTCACGTCAACCATTCACTAATTGGTCAGTTGGACATTTAGCCGTTAAATGACTAAATTGAACATAAATTACGATATAAAAGATTGCATTAAATATTCTAAAGAAATAATTGGATAAAGTTGACAAAAAATTGTAACCAACAATAATATTAAACGTTATATTTATTATCATCTAATAAATATTTTTGACTTTTTTACGTATACTTACTTTGAATTGAAACATATCTAAACCTGTACGGAGTTTCTCGTCAAATTTCAACAGTGTAATTTCGGCCCATATATAATTTAAAAAACAACTAAAAATTATAAAATAGCATAATCTAACGTGCTTATCATAGCCAAATATGGCAGTTCAAGATCAGTAGCATTAATTAGTTGGTTTTTAAAGAAACGTACACATAATGTTTATTTCAGCTCCATACTCTTTTAATACTTCTTTTTCATATATTTTTGTATGAAAAATCTTTAGTGTAAAGATCTACTGTTTTTTATTCCAAACTTTCAAACCATCTATTTTCACTGTTTTAAGTACGTGTTAGATTATGGGTCCTTTTGGAAGGGAGACTGGGCTAACGAGTCTCTATATACTTAAAAATATCTAGAACAAGAACTTCAACTTCTATATTCAAAATTCCAATTACGTCTTTTTTTCTTTTTTTTATAAATTTCAAATATGTATATATATAAATTCATGTTATCTCTTATTTTATTCGATGTAAAACTTTGTTTGTATCCAATACAAATTTTGTAACAATAATAATTTGGAGTACGTGTTATCTTTAGACAGGATATATGTGGTCGGAAAAAAAATATGGTTTACCAATATACTCGATTGTAGAAAAAAGTGTAAGAGTTTTTTTTCTGGAAGAAGAACAACACAATAAATTTTTAAATATAAAATTGAAATATTTTAACTCTAAATTATGTGTAGCAGACAATCTGTTAAAGAACTCTGTTAGACTATTTAAGAATAAGGTCTAATGGATGGATGTGATGGAAGGTACGATAGAAGAGACAATACCGACTACTTAGATATTGTCTAGTAATAGTGTAATAGATAGTCGTGTACAAATATTTATTATATTTTATCTCAATGATTTTTTTTACTTAGTTCTATACATAGAGACGTTTATTACTAAAACAAATTTTCTAATTAGTAATAGAATTTGACTACGAAAATATAGTCAAAAAAACTAAATTTATTGATAAATTTTATTAATAGATTTAAGAAGTTCAATTAAAGATGAAAATGTTAATTAAAGATAAAAATGTTAATTGATAATTAATTTGTTATTAAAGTTCGTTAGTAATATTTGTATGTAAATTTGAATTTATATTATTAATGTCACTAAATTTAATTTAATTTTTATAATTCTTATTAGTGACAAATTTGTTTGTTTATAAATTATGCCGATAAAATAACTTTAAAGTTTCAATTCTGGGTTTTGATCAATTTGTGAAAAATTTATAATAAAATTTGTTGATAAATATATAGATTTTAAAATTTGTTAGTAAAATTTATTGATAATTTATAATTTTTAATATTGTCAAATTTTTTTATAAGTAAATTTTTCAATAAAATGAGTAAAAAAATTATTGCTAAGTTAAATGAATATTTTTTATAAATTAAATGGGGATGGATGGGAAAAGAAGATAAGAAAGAGAATGAAGAGGAGGAAAAACTAGAGCTGATGGTTGAAGCCATGATATATAAAAGGTATACACTATTTTGATTAAAAAAAACTAAAAGAAAATGTCCTCCTTCCATTTCCAATCTCAGCATATTTTCACCATAAGTATTAAAGTTCAAGACACTGTATATGGTTATGATGGTTCACTTTATATACCAAATAGTCTGTTAAAAGGCAAGCTATGTATGATTTTTTTTCTTTATTTATTAGAAAGTGGGTTTAAGCCTAACTCAATCCCACAAAACCGGCTTGTAGGATGAGGTTTGCATTATAATTTGGTCTTATCTCTAGTCGATGTGGGACTTCCAACACACCCCCTTCACGCCGAGGTATAGACATCTCGTGCGTGATAGTAGAAATTGGGTGGTCCGATAACGGTCCGATAGCGGGTGGAATAGAAGAATAGAATGCCCACTCAGAACTTGCTAGAATAGGCTCTAACCATGACTCTGATATCATATTAGAAAGTGAGTTTAAGCCTAACTCAACCCCACAAAATCGGCTTGTAGGGTGAGGTTTGCATTATAATTTGGCCTTATCTCTAATCGATGTGGGACTTCCAACATTATTATTTAGGTTACTATTCTGCAAATGATTATTACTTTTTATTTTCACAATCAAAGAAGATTAAAAATAATACTGTTTTCTTTACACTTCTTTTTACCATAAATCCAAAAATAATCTCAAGAAATTTCTATTCTTTTTCCTTTCAATCATCACAAGTTGACACACTCGAAGCATCATCATCATGCTGAGAGTTTGTATTTTGTTGGGCAATTTCAATTTTCTAAATTGGAAACAATAGCATAAAGAAAGACATAACTCCTTGTAACATGGTGAAAACAAGGGAGATAGAGAGACAGCGGCAACGTTGTTGGGTTGCAAAATGGAGGGTGTGTGAAATACGATGGTTGTGGAAGCAGTGACACATGCAAAAACACGTTGTGTATAGTAAGAAACCAGTGGTTGATGATGATGGTGTTGGGAAAAAGAAGGTGCAAAAACAAAATTTATTTAATATTTATATGTAGCAGGTGTGCTGGTCTTGTTCTCCATTATTTTTACGTGTGAATTAGGGCAAGAGAAGAAGACAAAGAAGGTGCAGTGACGCGCGCGTGGTGTTGGATAGGGTGGAAGATTGAAATTGAGACGGTTGGATGCGTGGCAATAAAAGAGCCTCATGTTAAAAGTCTATTATCTTTGTGGTGTGGGTCTAAAATGTATATATAGTTCAACTAACCAAATCTAAAGCATACATGTGCAACAAAAATAATTGACACAAACACCTTTTTTTCAATCTCTTCCTTCAAAATGGATCAATTAAATTTTTTAGTTTAAATTAAATTGAAAGCCCGTTACTTTCATACTTTCTTATGGTTAGATGGCTTGTTCATCAAAATCTATTCACAGAAATCAAATTCCTCATCCACTTCAAACTTTTCCTACATATAGAATTCTTTAATATTTTAACATTCTAAGCAATGTAAAATATAATTTGTTTCATGGGTGGTTAGAATAGAATGTAATTAAAATATGCTAAAAGTTTAAAAAGTTACATTATTATGTAATCAAAAGTTGTTATTTATGATGATTTTTTTTTATTTATATAATAATCGCATTTAAAATAATTTTCCTTTTGTTTGATAGTAAAATAGTATTTTCATAAAAACTAAAGTAAAAGAAAATATGCAACACCCGTCTGACATCCTGCACAACCATAGAAATACAATGGATCTTCTGCATAAGATATAAAAGTATGATAACAAAAAATTGTCTGTATTAAATTTATTTTTATAATTCAAAAATTGTTTTTAATAATTTAAGTATTTCTCAACCAGTGCATGTTGTGTTAATTGAATATATAAGATATATAAGTAGGTGATGGTTTCTCCTTTTCATATAAAATGTAAATTGATTATATTTTAGTTGATAAGAGGTTTATAGTATACATTTATAGTATTAATTGATAGGTTTTTTTAGGATGATTGATAAGAATATTCAATTTATTTAAAGAATTAACATTACTTTCAAATAATATAAAATTTTTAAGGTATAATGAATTTATAAGTTTAACTTTTTCATATTTAAATTTTTGATTGTTCGTTGAATTTGAAATGTATTAAATAATGGTAGAGGACAATGAAAAGAAGAGAAAGAAAATCCCAGAGTGTTGGGAGGATCCATAAATGCAGTGGAAGCAGAATAATTGATGTACGATGGTTTTGATATTTGAGTCGATGAGAATTTGCTAAAAATAAAAGAGAGGGGACACGTACTGCTACTCGTCTCTGGACACTGCTTTTGTCTTCATCCCAATTTATTCTTCAACAAACCACAACACTGCCAAAATATCCCAAAACATTATCCATTCATTATTTTACATTATTTTTATATTCTATTTTCTCAATCTTCCTTTTATATTTTCTTGCATTATCATTTTTCCTTTCTACACTTGCGATGTCCATCATTTTCACCTTCACAGTTTCTTTATTTTTAAATCATATCGTCAAATGTTTTACTATCTGTTGCATTGTTTTCGATAAACAAAAAAACAAACTCGGAAAAGTAAAAAAGAAACCAAAAGAAAAATAAAAAACCTAGAAACAAAGTTCATAGTAGCAGTGCAATATTATAATAAGAAAATAACTTTTCTAAAAGGTAGAAGAATTCTTCGTATATAATTTCAAAAGTGTCAACCCATTTTAAAAACTTTATTTTTTTTTAAATCAAAGTTTACTATACGATTTAAACTGATTTTTTTACCATGCATATCAATGAGTTAATAATATTTATGAATATAATTGTATCTCATCACATATTATCCATACTCATAACTTCACAGATATCCTGATTACTATAAGTTAAATAAAAAAATATAATAAAATTTATATATTCTAAAGGCAGAGTTTGATTTGCACTTTTTTACACATAAAATCTTTACTTTATATTTCTTCATCACTTTTTTATATTACAACATGAGAATTCTGTAAGCATAATTCAAAAGTTTAAAATATCTTTTGAATATATATTTCTTTAAATATGTACCATGAATTTTATTTATACAAAATTTGGTTATAAAAGAGTTCATTAGACCAAACTCATTAAAGATTAATTCTATTTTTTGCAAAAACGAAATATTGAGTTTGTGATTTTTTTTTATCTTATATTATATATGATCTTGTTATCTTTATAATACATGAGACTTAAACTCACTTTTCCATTATTTGTAACTTAATTTAAGTGGATCTTCGAAATTATAGATAACTAAAAGTTTTTTGTTTTTCATAAACAACTTTCACAATCGCTATCAAATTACATAATTTTAAAATTTACTTTCAAAGAGTTAGAGAATTCAAATTCATTAGATAATAAAGACTTCCATCATAATAGGACATGATATAAGATGTAAAACGTATAAACAGAAAAACACGTAACGAATACAACAACGGCAAAAGGACACAACCGAAGGACCAGCTATGACCATGTAAAAAGACATGATAGAGACTAAGGATGGTCTTTTACACTCTGTAAAAGTGCAGTAGGAAATCATTTGGGTGCAAAAAGGAAATTCAATATTTTTTGAAATAAAAAATAGTTTACTTTGGGCCTACTTTGGACATGTGTGGTTGCAAAGTGGCGTGCCATTGAGAATTTATTGGGTCTTACTTTCTGCATAGTTTTAATGTGTTATTGAGTCATTTCACCAAACAATTCAATATAGGCCGTTACTTCTTGTACCCATTAAATTTCTTTCTCCATCCTGTCGTTTCGGATTTTATTATTTAGAAGGCATTTGTGGATTATTATGTTATAAATTTAATAAATTAATCAATACAACTAAATTTTAGTTTATAAACATCAAATATAATGAATAATAATTATACCAAAGTAAAAAAAATATATAATTATAAAATTCACACAATTCATTTAGTTATAATAGAGTACTATGAAAAATATTTCTTTTAAACTTGTGGGTAGAAAAAATATATTTTAAGACAAATTTTTTGAAACTATCCTACCTTAAATATGTGTATCTTGCATTGTATCTTTTAAAATGTTACAAATTACATTTTTAATAATTTCTTTTAAAAGGAAAATGTGATAAATCCAACCATTAGGAAAAATAATTAACATTTTCCATCTTCATAGTTTTTTGTTTCTCATATTTGTTTATGTTAACATATTGAAATTTTATTAAATGAAAACGTTTTCTCAAGTTTGAATTATGTTATGTAATTATTAAATATAATATTCATTCGTTAGACATACTATTAAAAAAATTCATCAAAGTCAATTATGTTACAATAACTATAAATATTTATAATATCTATCAGTTTAATAATTATTTAAATAAAAAATATTATTACATTATAGAATATTTTAATTATTGAAATGAAAAAAATTATTAAATTATAAAAAATAATTTTAAAAAAAGGTAATTATAAAAATAAATACTTTTATAATTTTATTGTATATTTATTTTATAAATAATTATTTTGTTGTATAAATAATTTTTATTATGAATAATTATTTAAATTTTTAAAAAATATTTAAAAGGTAAAACTAAAAAAAAAACGTGACACCAAATAAGAAAATTTTGTTATTAATGATATAAATAATTTTATATTCTATTTAAAATTAATATATGATTTGAAATCTAAAATTTTAAATATCATTCTATATCAACCTATTCCACTAAGGAAGTCCAATAAACCATGAGAGATAATCTTAAATGTAAGAATTAAATTGCTATTGTTTTTTCAAGTGAATATTATGACCGAAAGAAAAACAATTTGTAATAATAAAAAGATTTAAACCCTGGTCCTCATTTTTGTATGAAAATTTCAGGTACTCATTTTTTCATCGGTTTCAATTGGGTCATAATTTTTGTAAAAATGAACACATTTTACCCTAACCGTTAACTGGTCTCATGCGGCGTTAAATTAAGGTCACGTGATGCAGAGAGAATGTGTTGATGTGTGTTCCTCATTTACGTGGAGTGTTTTGATTAAAGAAAATGAAATCTCTAAAGTGAATATCCCTAAAGTCACATTACCATATTTTCTCTTCAATTTTTTATATTAATTATATGTTTTTTTAATGAAATTCATACAAAAATAATATAGATAAATAATTAACTATTGTACATCAATCGATTAAGCAAACTCTTTAAATATATGTTTTCTTTTTAATTTTCTGAGCTTTCCTTTAAAAATAAATTTATATAAAAATATATATATATAAAATACAGTAATTGACTATAATAATATTATTTTATCATAAGACAAAACATCACATCTTATATATTTAAGATTTATTTTAGTATTTTTAATATAACATTGTTAAATTATTTCATTTTATAGAACTTAATCCTAAATCATACATGTTGGGATAAAAAAACTTAATAGAAGTAAAGTAATTTTATTAAAAAGTTTATATGATTAAATATTTATAAAGTCTTAAAATTCTATCTATTACAATTAATTTATAATTTTTTTTATATGTTAATTATTTTATTTTAATAATATTAAAAAAATATATTAAGATAATATATTAATTTAATTAATAATCCAATTTAATCATATTCACTAGTAACTAAAATATGTTTATTATATTTTAGATTTCATAACTACAAATAAGTCTTATATATAATTTTTTAAATTTTTTGTCAAAATAAATTCATAAAAACATTTAAACACAAAGAAAATAAAAAAAATATGTATTTTTCTAATTCTATCCAAATATAAATAATTTTTAGACTTATAAAAGATAACTTATTTTAATATTTTTTTAAAAATTATTTTATTTTAAAATTTAAATAAATTCAACATATATATTATATTTTTAACTTTTCAAAAAGTGATAAAATTATATATCTAACTATTACAATAAAAAATTATATATCTAATTTAATTTTAAAGAATAATTCTGTTCTAAAAATAATGTCGCATCACTGATGTTCTAAAAAATAAATAAAATTTGATTTTAAAAATATTAAACAAAGTGAAGTAAATAATGTCACTTCATACTCATAAAGTAAGAAAAATATGACCTAATTGCACATATGAAAAGACGAGGACCGATTTAGACGGGGAGGGTTTAAACCTAATAAAAAACAAAGCAACAACGTAGTAACATAGATGGAGACAACTTGGTATATGTCCGGAATTTGCGTTCATTCCTTCCCAATGACCAGACTTTCTTAAACTTTCTTCACTTTTCTTCTTTTCTTTTCATGTTTGTGTTGAGTGTTGTGTTTTGCACTGCTTTCTTACCACATTCATCTCTTTCAATTTTGGAGTCAGACGTATAATACACACCATCTCAGTCTCTTCAACCTTCAAACCTCCGCGTTTTCTAGTGTCTGCCTAGTTGCACCACTCGTTGAAAAGTCAACCTCCCAGAAATCCCTTTTCCTCACCCCACCACTTTCTTCCTTTCCTTCCTTTAATACATTTCCCACCCTTGTATTTTCTCTACCAAAGTTTCAATCTTTTTCGTCTTTGCACAGCCAAGGTTGGATTTTCCCCCATTGGGATGCTCTGAATATATTGCAAGTTCAGATCTGTTGACGTGAGTCATTGTTCACGTTCTACCATGTGTTTGTCCCCTTTTTTGGGTTTAGGTTCCCGGGGTTATCTAGTACTGTCTTTTTTAATTGGGTTTGGCTCTGTTTCAATTGCATTGGATTTTAGTTACATGGCATATTAACCACTTTACGTTGTGATGCAGATTTTTCTTGTGGAGCAAATGACTGAAGGATTCTGTTTATGTCTATTGACTATAGTTATGCATTATAGCTGCAATTTTCAAGGACTGTAATGGTGTCAATGAATTTTAAATTTTAATTGAATCTGTAAGGGTTGGTTTCTCGGAGTTTCGGAATTGGACAAGATTTTGAAAATGATTGTGAGGAAAAGCGTCGGACGGGTCAAGTCACTGCTTTTTCTGCTTACGGTGCTTCTGTTTTTCTTTGCCACTTACAATTTGGTAGCTACGATCATGGAGCATAAGGCAGATGGATTGGAACATTCAAATAGAAAATTGATGAGGTCTAATGCAAAGTTTCATGTTGCCGTTACTGCAACCGATTCTGCTTACAATCAATGGCAATGCCGAATTATGTACTATTGGTATGAAAAAGTGAAGGAAATGCGTGGATCAGAAATGGGGAAGTTCACCCGGATACTACATTCTGGTAGGCCAGACCAGTTAATGGATGAGATTCCTACTTTTGTAGTTGATCCACTTCCTGAGGGCTTGGACAGGGTAAATATTTTTCTGTTTCCCAGTAGAATTGTATGTTTTTTGGCTCACCTAAACTTGTCTCTTTTTGGTGAATTTCTGACCTAATAGCAAATTTACTAATCGTGACATACAGAATAAGCCTATTCCTTTCACAACTTTAATAGGTGGAAAAAAGGAGATGGTTGTCTGGCTATAGTAATATGTTTTAATTTGTTACAATTTAATTGTGAAATAAACTGTCTGAAAGAATTCAGAGAATGGTCGTAGTTCGGTACCTTGTTGAATGTTCTCCTGATCATACATAGAAGAATTTATTTTTTAAAGGGACTGAACTTGATGAAATGCAATGAGATATGTTTAGAGTGAAATTGGATTATGTCATGGTTTTTGTTTGAATATCTTGTATATTTCTTCTACTGATCATGCCTTATATTGTAGTAGTAATAATGATTGTTGCTAGTTTTTGGATTTGAAAAGTCATTTCCATTTTCTTGTTCTTGTGACTAAATTAATCTCATAATTGCTGATGGTGATGGACACTCAACTGCTTATATATCTAAGTGTGTTGCTCTGCTACTATTCAAGTTCTGATGCAAAAAAAATTATTGTGTAGTGGGGGCAACAGAAGCTGAAGTGCAGAAATATAATATCATAATATGCTGCTACTTTTTTTGAAAATTTATGGTATAATCACGTGTTCATAGTGAAATGTTGGAAGATAAATATATAATTTTTTAATGTGCATTTAAAGAAGAGTGTATATTTTGTGTAACCACATGTCATTGTATGTACCTTGGTGGGCTCTACATGTCATTATCCTTCCATACTGAATTGTTCCTGTCAAATAGTTAAGGCTTTTGCTCATGGAGAAAAAAGGGGAATATAGATGAGAGTTGCTAGTAACTGCTGCAGTTATTTTGCCTCCCTTTTCTCACTTTACTGTGCATCTTACTGTGTGATTATTCCAAATTGTCAATGCGTACTGGTAGTATATATTGATGTTTTTCAGCTGAGGAACACTCTTAGCTTAGATTAGTTTTTAAACTCACTAGTCACAGAAGGGTAGGTGCCCAAATTAGCTGCTTTTTAGCAATGAGTTTGGATAACCTAGATTAAGGTTCATATTTGATTGCAGGCATGATTGTCTAGTGGCAATTTGGTTGACTTGACATGTTCCAAGCCATTGATGATTATCAATTGTATCATGAATGCCAGTATTGTGGTCTTTCTATGTTTTTCCTATCAATTCATGCTGTCATAAAAAAATTGCATCCTTTTATTTTTGGTGCAGGGTTACATTGTCCTAAATAGACCATGGGCTTTCGTTCAGTGGCTGGAGAAAGCAGATATTCAGGAAGAGTAAGTGTCATAGTTATGGTTTTATACAATTTTTTTGCTCTCCAATAATGAAATCTAATTAGCAGTGCATTTTATGATTGGTGCAGATATATTCTGATGGCAGAGCCTGACCACATATTTGTAAATCCTTTGCCTAATTTGGCTTATGGATCCCAGCCTGCCGCTTTTCCATTTTTCTATATAAAACCAAATGAAAATGAAAAAGTACTTAGGAAATTCTATCCTGAGGAAAAGGGTCCTGTCACTAATATTGATCCAATTGGCAATTCTCCTGTAATCATTAAGAAGGTAAAGTCTGAATTAATAGTTTACATACAGTGCTGTTATGGTTGTTGTTATTAGTTGCTACTCTGTTACCCTTATAGCTGTTATAGTTACTATTATAACTAATATCAGATTTTCTTGATTTTCCCATAAGCAACATATTCTTTCATTTAAGGCATTGAATTTTTTTCATCACCAGTCTTTGATGGAGGAAATAGCTCCCACTTGGGTAAATGTTTCATTGAGAATGAAAGATGATGCAGAGACTGATAAAGCTTTTGGATGGGTGCTTGAAATGTGAGTAATACTAGACAAATTCAAGATTTAGGGGCTTTATTTTCTTGTAGTTATCATTTACTTATATTCTTTTCATTTTATAAATTTTCCTGGACCTGCTCTAACATTATGCCCCTTTGATTCTCTGTTGAGTAAAGGTATGCTTATGCAGTCGCATCTGCGTTGCATGGTGTGAAGCATAATCTGCGAAAAGACTTTATGCTGCAGGTTTGAATTGCTTGTGTTGTGTTGTATTTGTTAGTTGAGGAAGTCATAAATAAGTCCATGACATGAATTGTTGGAATGTTTCAGCCACCTTGGGACGTACGTGTTGAGGATAGATTCATCATGCATTATACATATGGATGTGACTATAATTTGAAGGTGAGTTCTTTTCTCCTTTATGCAGTATGATGTGAAAGTAAGGTAGATAAACTATATTTCTAAGGTTAGTATTCCTTTGTGTTATGTCTTTCCATGTGAAAAATACAGTCTTGCATGCTTAATTGTTTTATGTGGAAGTTATTTACTCCTTATTTCTTCATCCAGGGGGAGCTGACATATGGGAAGATTGGTGAATGGCGTTTTGACAAGAGATCTTATCTTATGGGTCCTCCGCCAAGAAACCTCCCCTTACCACCTCAAGGAGTTCCTGAAAGTGTGGTAAGTCATGCTTCAAATTTCTGGGTGTTTTGTTTTGAAATTGTTAATCATAGCCAATGATGAAGAGCTGGTGTTGGAAAGTTGCTATTTTCCATTCAGTGTAAATTGTTATGCTCTTTCTTGATCTTAAGGTTTTGAAATAGGTAACATCACCTTAAGCAAGCAGGACAAGTTAAATTTGAGATTCCACTTAAGATGGGAAGAAGGATAAAAACCTGTTACTCAGAGACCATGCCATAAGATCCTACTTTCTTATTTTCTGACACATATATACATATAAGCTAAAAGGTTTAGTATGTGGCTGGAGTTTGTGGTTTTGTATGTGTTTGATGGAGTTTTGATGTGATTTTATTTTATATTATCTGCTAAACCTTCATACTACTGGTGTTTTAAGCGAAGATAATAGTTACTGCAATAATTATTTTCAGGTGCGGCTTGTAAAAATGGTGAATGAAGCCACTGCAAACCTACCTGAATGGGAGTCATTAAACAAAAGTTAATGGAAAGATGAAAAACTTATTGTAATGCAGATGAGGACTAGAAATATAGATTAGCAAATAGGAATGGTGATGAATACAAATGAGGTTTTGTGTTTTCTCTGAAAATATAGTTTTGTTTTCAACAGCTTAATTCTTTTGCATTCAAACGTATACGAGACTTTTGCAATCTATTGCACTGTTGTAATTTTGCCAACTGAATGTTGTCACAGTGCAACCAATGGAGGAATTACATTTTATCTCGTGTTTTCCTTCCTTTTGAGGCATGAAACTATTGTTTTGCCTCCTCTTGCATTGTTTATTTTATGTAATACGTACGAGATTAATTGGTATCAAGTGCCATTTGTTTTTTACAAAATTTAGTACTATAAAATTTTATCATATAATAATGTTTTATTACAATAAAGATTTTAATATTGTTACCCAAACATAGGTCATATTATTAATGATAATTCATAATCTAATTTTACATATCAATTTGTTAAAATTATGTAAAACATAATGCATAATTACCACTTCCAAAAAATTATATTCTTCGGATTGTTCTGTCATCATACAAAATCAATACCAACGATGATGAGATTCATTCTAAATAGTACGAAAAAATAACGCAACCAAAATAGTAAATATAAATGAATTTGTTAATATGCTTTTTCATGTAACAAAATGCTTATAGGTCAGAAATCACGTCCTTAAATCATATTTTTGAAAAAAATAACATTATTATAATAAACATAAATATTTCTTATTTTTTCCATTTAACGTGTTCTTAATTTTTGTTATTCCCACAGTAAATATTATATTCACTTGTATTAAATAAATGTAGGTAAATTTAATAGGATAAACTGCTCATTTATATTATGAAATATTTTATCATTCTTTCGTACCTTCTTTTGCAAATACTGACCAATAACTAATGCACCACCTAAAGTAAGCTGCCTTGAAAAAACAGTAGATTACAATATGTCCGAAGCTGTAATAAATTGTTTCAAATTTGCCTTACGTTTTCAAATTCAAAGAAAATTTGAGCCAAACATAGAAAAGCTTTTTCTCAAGTATTTCAACTCTTCATTTTCTAATATTTTAAGCTCAAAAAAATAAATTCTAACAATCAATTAATTCTTATTTTAAACTTTGGGACTTCAAAATAATTTTACACAAAAATCCACTACCGAAGAAAAAGAGACATTCATAACAATCTACTTGTAAACTCCAGGCTACTTCTGAAACACAACAGCAGGAAATAAAAAGAGACAATAGAACTTTTACTTCAGGTAATGGACCAAGACATCCATAATCCATAATCCAAAATTCGAAAGGGATTATTTATTTTTAAGTTCGAGAAAACCCCGACTAGGTAAAAAGGAAGAAAGTAAATCGTACATCACTGGTTATGTAAAAACATAAAAGCCATAACAAGATGCAACCACTAAACACTTGTACTTACTCAAGCATGCTTCACAATGTCATTATCATATTCATATCCCATTATCCAGCTTAGAGGAGCGCTTCATACCTATCGATCTTTCCAACTAGTCTGAAGCTTTGACGAGTTAGAAACAAAAACGAGTAGAATCATGTATCACCGGCAGCTAGATAGTATCAATTCTTACAGGTGTAGAGAAGTGAACAAACCATAGTAGCATACCACCAATCCCAGAGGATACACACAAGCTCCAAGATGACTGTACTTTATTTATCACCCTCTATCCACCCTAAAGATGCATGTTTATCTTCATCCACCCGGACTTTAGAGCTCAGCAAATTCTACAACAATTTACAAGCAAATTATGCCAGAGTAGATTTGGCAGTTAACACAAAATGTCCAATCAACAGTTAAGAAGATACAGCTTTGATTCCTAAAAATCCCAACACAGTTTATGAAGATAGTAATAGAGGCTAACCTAAATCAGACGCAAGACAACTAGACACATAAGATGGGAATTTGAAAAAATCAGAGGAAGGGGATATGTTTCATACAGATTATCCAAATTTCAATGTGTTTAGGCCACCTTTATGTAACCACAAAAGAATAATTTGGTACCCACCTTTTGTAGTAGCAACCTCTCGCAAAATGTCTAGGCCAGATAAACTCCAACATTCAACGACAACGAAGTAGAGCTGGAGTTTGACGGGGTAGCAAAGGGATGCAGCACATTTAATAATCCTTCAAGGACCTATTGATGTTAGCAAACCAAGTGATTAAACAAAAAGACACCCTTCAAACAATAAATATAGATCTTCACATATCGAATCCATTTAAAAGAGAAAAAATCCAATCCAATGGCTTAGGTTTTCTTGATTTATCATCCAATTGACTTGATTTAAAATTTAAATTCAATCCCTTTCAGTTTGGAATTAATGAGTTTTTGTTTTTTTTAAACAGTAAACATGCATAAGCTGTATAAGGTTTGAATTTAATCAGTTTTCAAAATCTAACCCATTCCAATAAAAAAAAAAGTCATTTTTTTTATTTCAGTTCTTTTTTTGGTTTAGCAGGTCTCCAATTTTTGGGGTTGGTTATAAATAAACCCTGGCAATAAAAACAAATGTGAAGCATACCACCCATATTCTCATACTGAGGAGCGACATCACACGAAGTGTTGACCTGTCCATATTGATTGTCCTTGGAATTGCTCAGGCAGAGGAGTAAGATGCTGATTTCCATTTGTGAGAACCTGTGGCTGCAACTGCTGATTTTGGTGTGCTTTTAAAAGCTCAAATGTCCGATGATCATGCCAGCCATTCTGTTTCTCCACCTGCAGAGACGGAATTTGTTTTCCAGTATGGGAAAAACTGACTACCCCATTCAAACCATTGTTACCAACTTGATGCGAATTTGACTGAGAGCAAATAAGAGGACCATTTGGACCTAAACCTTTGGTTGATACAGGCAACTGATATCCATCCAACCAACTGTAATCATCCATAATTGAATTTCCACTAATTGAATCTGGACCAGTGGGTTCAATATCTTGTTTAAGAGAAACATGACTGAATCCAGGAGGAGGTCCAAGGTGCCTAGAAGGTCGACTGATAGGAGATTTTTTCAAACCAGCTTGCATGGTGGATGGCGTTCTCACAACAGAGTTATCAGTAAGTGTTCCAGTAGACGCATTGGCATCGACTTTGAATGAATTTCCGAAGTCACCAGCTTTTGAGAGATCATGAGCATAAAGCATACTAGCACCAGCACTTACAGATTGCTGGGTGGGAACTGCAAGTGCAGGACGGTCAGAGATTGGGACAGCTTCTTTAAATGGTTGGTTAGGTTTCATCATGTGCCCATTCTCCAAGAATCTAAGACCTTTCAAACTGTCAGCAAGAGATATTTCCTCCTCTAACCACCTCAAAGAATGTGGTTGAACTGGAAGTAGGCGTTGAGGAACCATTGCATTGACAGAAGCAGGTAAAGAATTTTGATAAATTGCATCACTGAGAGGGTTAGAAGTAGAATTTTCATTAAATTTCATATCCCCTACAGAAGCTGTTGGAACTGATTCTAAGCCTTCATGGGGTGCCCATGATGAGGCAACCACCATATCAGCTTGTTTCTCAGATACTATAGGCTTGAAAACAATAACCTCATCATCGTCCTCTCCTTCAATATAATGATGGTAATCTGCACTAGGTGTACCAGAAAGGGAGGAAATAACAAAATCATCTGAGATTTGAGGCTGAACACCAACAACAAATTTCTTTCGCTTTGAGTCAAAATATATCATTTTCTGATCAACCCTAACAACATTTGCTAAAGCCTTCCCTGCAGCTAAAATCCTTTGAATCCGACCTTTTCTTTCCTTTTCACCATCACTTCCAAGGGAATTCTTCCTTGAAAAATCCAAGATGGTTTGTGCAGGGAGAAGTGGAACAAATCCTCTTAACTCAAAATCCTCCCACAAAGCAAGCCGATTTTCCGTTTCCCCTTCTTTATACCTGCTCATGTTGTTAAAGCAAGTTTCTTCATCATCATCTTCTGTCATGGGCACAAGTGAAAGTAACTTGTTCAAGAAGGATAGACAATGATTCCAAAATTTTGATCTAATAGTTGTCACATTATCTTCGTCCTTGCTTTCAGCAATATCTGGATAACATGCCAACCACTCAACAAAAACCAAAATGCCTGGTAAAAGATAACTGGAAGAAGGATCCTGCAGCTGCATACATTTCTCTACTACTAAACTCATCAATTCGAAAGCTGCAGTGAATGCATTCTGAAGTAGAACAGCACGCTGTAGAATTTCTGCATATGTTTGACCTTCAGATTCCTTTTTCACATTATGAACTGTAAATATGATCATGGAAACAATTCTGACAATAACCAGTTTGTTCACAAGAGTATCTAAGCCAAATTTCAGCTCTTCATCTTGTCCTGGTAATAGAAGTTCATGCAGGCCAGCACTAACAAGAGATAGAACTTCAGCAAAGGTCTCAAGGCTATCATCATGACATAAGAAAAAAAGAAAAGTCAGTATAATTTTTCTCAATGGTATTGTGCACAAAATCGTGAGGTAGATTGTGTGCATTAATAATATGTACCTTGTTCGCGTGAATAAGATTCCATTAAGACGGACAAGGCATGTGCAGAAAGATTTGTAAGTTTCCTGTATATTGGATGCTCCTTCCTTTCTAGGGCAGGTTTCCACACCAGTATCCCGGGCCACAAGTTTTGCTTCCCCTTTTCCCATTCCATTGACTGCATGCTCTTTAACATCACCAGAGAGCTTAGAGTAACTTTGGCGATTCTATCATGGTATTGTAAAACAGATAGTTAGAATGCCAACAGCACTCCCAAAGTATGAAAATAAATAGATGATCAAGCTCAAGCTAATTCTTCACCCACAATCATGCCAAATAAACAGAACTCCTTTATGTGAAAAGGTATGCTGTGTTCCAGTTTTCAGTTCATGTCTGAACTGAATAAACAAAAATCAATGCTTGAACAACTTGCAAACCAATGTGAATTTAGGGCTATAAAAGAATGAACTGAACTAAACTAGTACTAAAACGAACAGTAACTAAAGAAACCAAACTGGTTTTTAGTTTAGTTCTTAAAAACTAAACAACACTTAAAGTGAATTATTCAAACTGAACTGTGACTCCTGAAATTGAAACATGCTTCAAAATAAGATGTATGCTCAAAACAGTTCAAATTCAAGGAGGTAAGAGTATATTGGTTAAGTTCAGTCAGTCTTAACCGTTACACAGTTCAGTGCAAGTTGCTTGAATAGTTATATGGTTCAGTGTAGTCAAACCACTATTATAGTTTAATTCAGTTCTTCATTTGTGTTGTTCAGTATTTGTATTTTGCTCATCCCTAGAGAAATTTACAACTTGTACTTTCAATGCATTCCGCTCTGACTACCAAACAGTATAAGTAGTAGAAAAGACAACTTGAAAACATCATTATTGTACTTTAGTTTGAAAGTAAACAAAAACACACCATATACATCTCAAAAAGTTGAGACTTGTAGACAAAAGAATGCAAGAATTTCAAAACCAACCCTACATTCATATTACCTTCTCAAATGCAAGTATCAAATTATCCCTGGCAGTTGAAAATGGACTATCCACAGCCAGACTCCGAAAATAACAATAAACAGTAGTCAGCTCATCCTCATTATATGAAGCCAACAAGGCAAGCTGAAAATAACAGACATGTCAAAATGGAATACAATAGCTATGAACCATGACTCAACAATAGATGTGAAGTTGCAAACAACCAAAAGCAAAACACAGCAGAGACAGGAATGCCAAAAACCTGATGATAGGGGTTTCCACTTGAAGGCCAAATAGTTGCAGCTTGTAGATAGTAACTAGAAGCTGCTGCATATTCACGCTTTTTTGAGTCGCCTCCACCATATAAGCCTTTGTAGCGAGCGAGATCACCCAAGTATATCAAACAACGGTGACAGGATATTAAACCTTTCTTCATATCAGAAGATTTCTTTTCATCCTTCCCCATTACAATTTTATTTTCAGAGTCCTCAAAGTAACCAAGTGGAAGTCCATACTTAGCTCTAATATTCATAATAAGATCATGGTAAAATCCAGTTGCTTCTGAAAGAAAAGTCTTAAATTGCAGCCTTATTTTAGTTATCCGGTCAGGTCGAACAGAACCTTTCCCTCCCAGAGATGATTTTGAGCTTACAGAAGTATGGGCAGCATTAAAGTATGTCCTCAATTCCTCAATCCGCTTATAGTGCAATTGCCACAGAGCATACTCAATGTTATGCTTCTCAGAAAAGGCATGATCCTCGAGAATTATTGCTTCATAATTCTCACGTATCTGTTGCCAAGCATTTGGATCTGATGGAACCTGTGCCTGAGCTGATCTCCTTCGTTTATTCTCCAATTCAAGGTTCTAAGTGAGAAAACATTGAAATTTTAAAAAAATAGCTTTGGACTCATCCCGTATAACAGAAAAAAGAAGTAAGCCTTGGCAAGAAAAATAATCTCTGGTTCTGCATTCTACATGGTTTTCCATGACAGGTGACAAGAACTTCTGGGTTGATTTGAGTTCTTAATTTTATTCAGTTACTTGACCTTCAAGAACCAGACAAGTGCTTACTAACCAGTGTGATACTGGATGCCAATTGCAAAAGCCCAGCTTAAATAAAAGGGCCAAAACACTACACAACAGTTCTTGGCTATGTAATATACACTACACAGTACTGATAACAAGGTCTATCGTTAGTTCCAAAACTAATTGAAACTAAAGATTTCAAACGAACATTGCAAAGTGGGGTTATCTTCCCATTAGAGGAAGAAGAATAACATCATTAATGAATCCCCAAGCCTATAACATCTAAATAGCTCAATCAACAGAGGACACGTCCTCTAAACTGTAACTTCTATATGCAGATACATTATATGAGGATAGTGCTGTTAAGTTAATTAAGATCAGATTCCTTTAAATTTGGCAAATTTTGAGAGATTTACACAGATAATCCCTTCTTCAGTGATTACATGTGACACAATGACATTGTCTACTGGGTGAATAAATGAGAGACAGAGAGAGAAAGGAGTACCTTCTCATAAAGGCGATGGGCACGCTCCCAAGATGAAGGAGCAGACACTTTATCCATCTCTACTATATTGACAAAACTCAAGCTACATAAAACCTACAGATAAAAAATCAAATGAATAAACTCATTTCAAAGAATAGGGTTTCGTGTAACAGAGAAAGAAAAGAAAAAAATTTCACGGCTGTTGTGGCACCAAAAGCACTGATGATCAACAAAATAACTATGGTCTCCACACTATAAAAAAAAGTACCCATTAAAAGTGAAATCCAAAGCTAGGGTTCAATAAAACAAAATTAATACCAATTTCAGTCGTCAGCAGCTATACCCGTTAACAACCAGTGATAATAATTCCAAAACAAATCCCGGTTCAATTTACCACAACTCAGTGAAAGCTCTACTTCAAATACAAATTGAAGCCATCAAATTAACGTTGACCACATAACACGCACAATCAGACACCGAAATAAAGCGAGTGAATTCCGAAATCAGGTTTACTTATGGCTCTTACTGTAAGTGTTCTTGCACGAAATCAGTTAAATATTAAGAAACATACAAAATGCGAGAAAGGCACAACAACGATTCTAGTACTGAGAAACAAAATCAGATCCACGAAATTCAATTCAACAATGATACATACTAGAGCGCGAATAGGTTAAAAAAGGAAGAGAGAAACGAAAGAGAAAAGTTTGAAAATATAATTAAAGAATTGGAAACCGTAAAAGTCACCTGCGGAGACGATCGAAAAATCGATCAGAACGGTAGTTGTGTTGCGTGCGTGAGAAGAGAGAGAAAGAGAGAAAGAGAGAGAGAGGGGGTAAGGCGTGGTTGAAGTGGTTGTTGGGTTGGAGGTCCTAAAGGGATAACGCGTATTTCTTTATTTCTTCTGGGTTTTAGTTTTCTTCATGCACCTGACGATTCTCTAACGACGTCGTTTATACAAATCATAACAACTTTGACCTCCCTCACATGTTCCTGATTTTTCATGATTCTTTTCTTTTAAAATTTTTCAAATTTTCAAAACATATTAATACTGTTTATCTAAAATATTAGCACTCCATAAATATTTTTTTAATATATTTTACCTATATATAAAGATATTTTCATATCTATTTTTAACTTTTACCTTTTAAATAAAAAAATATAAAATTAAAATAATTATTTTATTATTTAAGTAACCGAATTTATATATATATATATATATATATATATATATAATATTGTTTTTGGATAATTTTATGTTTTCAGGTGTGGTTTTATTGAAAAAAATAATAATTTAAAAAAAAAACACTCAGTAGACATCTGTTAATGTCTAGTCCGATGTCTATAGACGTTTGTTAGTGCACACACAGAAGTCTAATGCATTATGGTACCAGAATTCGTTCTAAGTTATTAACGTCTGACCAGCTATTGTTCGACGTCTATATACCTGTTACAGTCTGACGTCTATATAGATGTTTGACATGTTGCTATCTGACGTCTATATAGACGTCTGACCTGTGTTGTCCGACATCCCATTAACGTCTCCTAGTAAGACATCGGGTCGAGATCAGACGTAAAAAACCCAAAATATCATACGTTAAAAGCTTTTTCTGCACTAGTGAAAATATATCTTAGCATCCTTATTTATAATATAACCATATAATAACTTACTTCTTAATATAATAATATTAAAATTTTAAATTATTGTTATTATATATTAATTAGTGAAAACACCTACATGTTGTAACATCCCAAAATACAGTAATAAACCATATAATAATAGTCACAGAAATAATAAAATAGAACAATTATAGACTATGATATAAAGTATAAACTTTACCGTCATCCAAAATAACCGTAGAATTTAAAACTTTAGATATAAAAGAGTATTATAAAACTATACACCAAAATAAACAACTTAACTAAACTAAACAGCAGCATCCTCGCCCTCCGAAGCCTGCTCTAGATGCACCTCATTTCCCTCTGCTCACATCCATCAAATGATCATTGCAAAAGGAAATCACCACACATACAAAAATACAAACACAAACATAAGGATAAGCTAGATATATAAGAAAACATACAGTTTAATAGCACACAACATACACAAGATAAATCAAGTAAAGTAACTAAATCAAACATCCTAGCATGTTATGTTTTAGACTTGACTTGTCCGGACTTAGAATGATTGTCGAGCTATGGTGGGTCATGCACATGTGGTGGTCTCTACTGCTTTGCAAAGCCATTGTCAATGGGTTTCACCCTACCACACTCACGAGATTAGTCTATTCCGGACCTTAAGGCATACTAGAAGCCCCCAAGACTAAGACCTCCTACTACTCCTCACAACATGGTTCAATTCTCTCTACTCGAGAATGAAAGACCATTGGAGTTTCCGAATAACTCCCAAGACTGAGCTCCTGCATTCATTCTAAACAACCTGGAATGTCACCTAGAGATTTTACACTGAAGCTTACATTTACCACTTTGAATCACATACTTTTACTTGTAAATTCACTCATAATAATACTCAATTATATATTATCATACACCCTCAAACACACTTCACAATACATGCAACACTTAACTTAATTCAACTCGAGACAAAGAAATAAAGAGTAGACTAACTCAGACCTTTCGCTCCGCGCACCCTATTCGTAAGGCGAAACCAGAAGTTTTTTGCACAGCGACCTATCTCGCTGTGTGAATTAACTCGCAGAGGTACTAGACCTCAATCCCTCCCATAGCGCCCCCATGTCGCTATGCGAAAGCCCAGACAGAGACTAAACTCCCCAAACACTCGCTGTGCGCCCCTTTTCGCTATTCAAATTAAATTGACAATGGCCCCAGACCACCTCAAGTCTCTAGGCTAAATGATTCGCTATGCGAATTGCTCAAACATAGAGCAGCTCGCAAAGGTCACTCGTTGTGCGAATCCATTTGCATAGTGAGTAGAGCTGTTAAATGAGCCCCTTTAATAAGATTTGGCCCTAACCCATGTGGGTTGGGGCCAAAAAAGCCCACAGGGCCAAAAAACTTTTTATTAAAAAAGCCCACAGGGCTAAAAACCCCTAAAGCCCTATAGGCCAGGGCCAGCCCATGAGCTTTCCTTTTTACAAAATTTAACGTCTAAAAACATAATATCATCATACAAGTAATACAAATCATATGTATTTTTTATCCGGCTAGTAATAACTTATAACTATAATTGATTCATGTATAATTATATTTTTTACCAATAAAATTAATTTTCTACTTCACAACTGTTTCTATATTAATTAGTTTAATAATAATGCTTTTATACAATTATTCCTTAATTTCAAAATTTTGTTTTGATAATTTTTTCATCTTAATTTTGGTTTCTTAATTCTGGTTTGTAAATTTGACGGTTCAGAGATATCCATATAAAATAGGTTTAAAAGTTAAAAAATTTAATTTAATATGTAAAATTTTGATGGACTAACGAATTTATTTATAGATGGTAATCTATTTTATCACTAGTTTAAATCAATATCATTCGATTAAGATTTGTGATCAAAATTACATTATTTTTAATTGGTGTAAAACATGTTAAAATTTTGACTTAATAACTTTTTAACTTTTTTAATTTTCCAAATTTAATAAAATTAATATTTATTATTTACAAAGTTATATAATTCTTTTAAAAAAAAAATTTATGAAACGTATTATTTAGTCATTTACATCAATTTATATATTTTTATGTCTTTTTCATATATTTTATATTATATTCATTTGTCTTTTTTTATTAGTTTCTTATTAAGAGACATTGATGTAATTTATTTATTATTATAATTATTATAATTTTTATTTATTTTATATGTTAATAATTAAATACAATAATAATTTTAATTTTAGTATTATAAATTATAACATTATATTTATTTAAAAATATTGTATTTATTATTTAATTATTTTTTATTACAATCGGCTCAATTATGATAAATAATTCAATAAAAACGATCTTTGTTGGATAAAGATAAGTATGATTTTAAAATATTAATTTAATCTAAAAGGTTAGAAAAAAAAATATGATTTTATAACCACTAGGATTACATCTAGATCTTGTATACTAACATATATGATATTTATAAGAATTTTGCCTAACAAGGATTTTCACTAAAAAGTTAGTTCTTTTATTACGTGAAATTAATTTTAAACTTTACAAAGTTTGTGGTTTAATTTTTTAATGTATATATATCTATACAAAACATTCAACAAAAGAATTTTATATGACAAACTATAAAAAATAAAAATTTTACACCGATATTAAAAATTTATCCAATTAGTAGATTTGAATTTAAAATCTATCCATAATTAATATTTCAAATATTTATATAGATATTAGAATTCGATTATTGAAAAATCGAATTTTCAACTGTGTTACTTTTATAATTTATTTTTTGAAATTTTTTTCATTTTCTTTTAAATAAAAATAATAATAATAATTTTCTTTTTTAACTTTCCAAAATAATAAAATTATATATTTAAAATATACTTATAATTAAAAAATCATTTTAAATAAGTTTTAATAAAATCAATATTTATACATTTATATTTAATTAAAAAGATATTAAATATCATGTAAATTTTGAAAATTATTGAACTTGTAAAGTAAATAAAAGAAATAACTAAAAAAACATTAAAAGTGAATTAATTTAGTTTGGGGGCTAGCCCCATCCTAACCCTACCCCAGCCCACTTTATGTGGGGCTTTAGGGGTTGGGGCTTTTAAAAAGCCCCCTATTAAGGGGGTTAGAAAATTGGGGCTTGATTTTAGAAGGGGTTAGGGGCTCAAATGACACCTCTAATAGTGAGTCTGCATAATTCTACAGCACGAATTCTGTAGAATTAAGCAACCCAACCCAAGTTTACCAATTCTAACTATTTTTCCCAATTTCTAACACTCCTAAATTGTGTTATATACCTAATTAGACTGGACTAAACGTTCCTAAACCTTTCTAACATCAACCTAAAGTGTTTATGGATCAATTTCTACTCCAAATCATCAAATTCATCAACTTAGAGATTCAAATCCCATTCTACCACTTTTGCCACTATTTTCAGCCACTTAAGGACTCAAACAAGTCTTAATTGACCTATCTAACATATTCTAACTTACTAATACAACCTACAACTCCTAATTCAAAATTTCACTATCTCACTCCCTCAAAACTTACCTAAAACCAATATACTTCATTCAAATTTCTTATAAGTCAATCTCATCCAAATTTTAACATTTCATCTAGATATAACATCAGAATCATCATCCAAATCAGATCATATTCATAGTTTCCTCACACACACTTACAACAACCACAATAAGCACATTCATTATAACATCAAAGTTATATATATATATATATATATATATATATATATATATATATATATATATATATATATATATAACATGCTCTTCACACATGCACAATATAGTTAACTAAACAGAGATAAAATCCAACTTTCCTTACCTCACTCCAGCTCTACACAGCTCACAGAACCCCGATTGAAACTTGCACCGCAAGGAAACTCAATAGATCCTACAATTGATCGATTGGTGATAGAAACAACTCTTAGGACCTAAATTGAGCTGAGAATTGAAGAGAGAAACTACTATACACATGCAGTAGAAACAATTGCATGATCAAGGTTCAAGAACGTACGAGAAAAAAAGGAAAAATGACTTACCGACCCAGAATAAGAAATTGATTGGTATAGATTGTTGTCCTTGACACTAGGATCGTTTAGGCACTTCCTGATCGCCAATCAGATACTCCAATTGTGAGAAAAGTTAGAGAGAAGGCAGAGAAAGGAAAGGAAACAATGTTTTAGAGAGATGATATGTATTTAGATAATGAATCGAGCTTTAAAAATTTCTATTTATATTATAAGATTATTGAAAAATAAAAATGTCCATCTTATTATTTTAATACACCGATCTACTCTAATACTCCATTTTCTAAGTTCTTACACATGTTATTTTTTATGATAATAAAAATAATAAACTTATTATTATTATTATAAAATTAAATTAAATAATTTGAATAATTTTGTTAATAAGTTCATAATTAAAAAATGTTAAATATATAATTCGGTGACTTAAATAATAAAATAATTATTTTAATTTTTTATTTTTTATTTAAAAAGGTAAAATTTAAAAATAAATATGAAAATATCTTTTATATATATATATAGGGAGAGGTATAAATATATTAATAAAATATTTATGAAGTAGTTATATTTTAGATTAACAGTATTAATATATTTTGAAAATTTCAGAAATTTTAAAAGAAAAGAATTACGAAGAATGGTGAGGAGGTCAAAGTTGTTAATAATACAATATTTACCATGCTAAGTACACTGCAATCCATATAAACAATGCAATTGTCAGATAAAACTATCAGGTTTTCTTCTGATTTTTTTGCAATGAAAACAGAAAAGAAAAAATAAAATCGCCACCATATGTTCCTGTGAAAAGGTTGTCATACACAGACAAAAAAACTAGAAAAAATGAACTTCAAATAAATGAACACTAACGGAGACTCATCAGTCTAAACCATTAATAGAAGAAAACAAATGGAGTCTGAGTCATGTAAGCATTGTCCCACTTAAGAATTTTGTAACCTTCTTATTTGGTCCAGCTTATTATTTTATCATGAGGTGATTTCGAGTTTTCAAAACGATTATATATTTTAATAAATTTTTTTAATAAATTTTTTTAATAATTTTTTTATAATATATTATGTATTAATTATTTTATTAATTTATATATTTAAAACAGATTAATCACAAATAATATAAATTGTTATAAAAAAATTGTTAAAAAAAATTTTGCTTTTCAAAACACATTCTAAGTACAAAATTTTAGTCTGTTTATAAAAAATTAGACTTAAATAACATAATGTGACAGTTTGGTAAATAAAAACTAGTCATAAAATCTATTTTTAGTAATAAACTTAAATAATTATAACACACCTTACTTTTTTTAATAGATTTAAATTAGTACTTTTAGATCTGATAATTATTTAAAAGATTTTTTTTTTAACTTACTTTGATGAATTCACGTTTTCACTTGCAAACTCTTAGACCCTTTTCACTTTTCAGCATTTTCACTCCAACCGCCAATTCGTCGACCGGTCTTGCAGCATCCAACTTTGCTATCAAAGTTCCAACAACGGCAACTTGCACCGCGGCGTGCAACGTTCCATCATTTCAAACCCTTTTGTTAGGGTTCATTGCAAACGCCACATTTCTCTCCTTAACTTCACAGCGCCATGGAGGATGTTAGGGCTACCTCCGCCTGGGTCGCTAGCCGCTCCTCCCACATCCTCGTCAACTCCGCATGTTCATTCCCTTCATTCTAAACCTTCCTTCTTCTTCTGATAATGCTTTCGAAAATGAAATGATAATGGGCATATACTTGTTTGTTCTAAACGCTTTAGATTTTTGCTTTTGGCCTAATATAAGTTGAGTTTGATTTTTTTTCGACGTTCAAGTTTATCCTGATGATGCTGAAATGAGTTCATACATAGCAAGAAGATAACGAGACATTTTTCATTGACTGTTTGTCCATGTATCTCGATTAAGAAGGCCTTTATTATCGTGTTACAAAATAAGCAAGTCAATTTACCTCTAGAGCGTGTTGTTGAAACTTGATATGTATGAACATGGTTTGCAGCTTACAAACATATCCATCACCCTAGCTTTCAAAATTATAGATCTCATTATAGATATTATCTTACATTTATTCCCCTGTTTATGCTATATTTGAATAAAAAGCCATGATAAACTTCAATTTTTGGTTGTAAATTATAAGAAATGAAGAACATTTAGATAAAATGCTTGAGTTAGTTTCTGATAGGGAAATTATAATATTATTGATTTTGATTCTTTTAGCTGATAAGGAAACAATTAATTCTCTTAAATGTGTAGTGTCTCATAATTTTAGCACATGTATTTTTTATCCTTAGTTAACTGTGTCATTTTTTCTA
The DNA here is from genome assembly GCF_029865625.1 of Vigna umbellata. NCBI lineage: Eukaryota > Viridiplantae > Streptophyta > Magnoliopsida > Fabales > Fabaceae > Vigna > Vigna umbellata. Next base: position 11,789,812 of record NC_142165.1, on the reverse strand, counting down.
TTCTTTTTAATGCTCACATCTCTTCTCTTTTGCTAACAGATAAGTGTTAGGAGGTTGTTGGTTTATGAGAGAAGGAAGAGACATTAGTTAGCCTAACTGCCAAGGCAGTTAGGAAAGGCGGGAGGGACTTGTATAAATAGGTTTGGGTTTAATTGTAGAGGGGTTGGCTTTTGGATAATAACAGATGGTCAGGAACTTGTTGTCCTGAAGGGGGAGGTTAAGCTCTCTGGACTTGTATTCTTGATTGAGTGTAAATACAAAGAGGTTATATAGCATTCTTGGTTGTGTGTTTTGAGTGCGTGGAGTGTGTTTTCCATAGGTTTCTGATTAGGAACCTATCATTTGGTCTGACCTGCCGGATCTAAAGGGGCGTGAGATAGTGATGGGGAGCCAAACGGAGGGAAGATTGGAATATCTTGAGATCACGGTGGAAGGGATCAAGGTGGAGACCGCTGCGATACGACACGACATGCAGCAATTGATGAGGCTAATGGGTGGAGGAACTAATAATCATGATGGGAACTCTGAAGGGGTAATAGCTCGGTGAACGATAATCACGAGAGACGTGATAATGGGATACAACAGAATTGGAGAAAAAGAGTAGACCTACCGGGGTTTGAAGGGCAAGAACCACACAGCTGGATCAACAGAGCGGAATGCTTCTTTGATATACATAAAGTGGCGGAGGAAGACAAGGTATAGCTCGCCTACATTAGCATGGAAGGTAGTGCTAGTTACTGGTTTAAGATTTGGAAAGACAAAGCCAATAACCGTCCTTGGTCTGGCTTAAAAGCGGCGTTGATAAATCGTTTCGGAGGGGGATTTCGAGGGATTGTGTACGAGCAGCTGGCGACGCTGCGACAAGAAGGGACGATGGAGGAATTCACCAAGAATTTCGAGATATTATTGGGACAAACCCAAGGCTTATCGGAGGAACTTGCGTTAGGGTTTTTCCTGGCTGGGCTACGAGAAGAAATTAAGGGGCAAGTCCGCATCCAAGATCCTCAAGAATTGGAGGTTGCAGTGAGGATCGCACGGGACGTGGAAGACGCAATATCCAGAGCGAGGGGAGGAGGTTGGAACGACTTAAAGGTGAATCTAGTGGGTACGCGAGCCTCGACAACCATCATTCGAGGAGAGATAACCAGCGAACCGTTCAGGAGGAATGGAAGCGAGTGGGTCGAACCAAAGAGAAAGTTCGATGACGGCGAATAGCGTGAGAGGTGGAACTGTCGGAGGAGGCGCCAATTGGGGGAGAATGTTAAGAAATTTACCTTATCCAGAATTTATTTAAAGATGGGAAGAAGGTCGATGTTTTCGGTGCGGGGGTCCTTTTGTACCAGGTCACCGTTGTTCGGAGAAGAGCTTGTGGGTGCTGCTTTTGGCAGAAGACGAGGAGGACGAAGGGATAGAAGGCGGGAACCAAGATGTGAAGCCCATGGAACTATCTGCTTACTCAACACAGGGGTTGACACCACCCAGAACCATGAAATTAACGGGGCGAATTGGAGAAAGAAGAGTGGTGGTCCTCATAGACAGTGGGGCCAGCCATAACTATATTAGTGAGAGGGTGGTGGAGGAATTGACGTTAGCAGTCACTGATACAAACCCATACACGGTGAGCCTTAGGGATGGTCACAAGAGGATATCTCGTGGACGTTGTGAGAAAATTCGAATAAATTTAGGGGAAGCCACTGTGGAGGAGGAATTGTACGTGTTCGAATTGGGGGGAGTAGATGTAATCTTGGGAGTGGCATGGCTAGCGAAGCTTGGAAAGGTTATGATCAACTGGGGGAGATATCCATGGAATATATGTTGAAGGGTAAAAAGGTGACAATAAAGGGTGATCCAGTGCTGTCCAGACAGCTGGTGGAACCCAAGGCCTTGTTGAAATTAGTGGATGCTGAGTCATGGGTACTAGTGTGGGATCTGGGCCTAGTGGAGCAGGAGGAGTGCAGTGAGGGGACTGTGGACTGTGGATTTGACAGGGGAACAACAGGCTGAATTAAAGACAGTGTTACAGGCGCACTATGGGGTGTTTCAGGAGAGAGAAAGCTTGCCCCCGCCTCATGATATGGAGTACCGCATTGTCCTCAAGGAAGGAGTGAACCTCGTCAACGTTCGGCCCTATAGATACCCCCATCTTATGAAGGAAGAAATAGAAAAAACAAGTGGCAGATATGTTGAAAGTCGGGATCATCAAGCCAAGCAAGAGTCCCTACTCCAGTCCGATGATATTGGTGAAAAAGAAGAATGGCAGCTGGCGCTTTTGTGTTGACTACAGAGCCCTGAACAAGGCTACTGTCCCAAATAAATACCCCATTCCCGTGATAGAAGAGCTGCTAGACGAACTACACGGCGCCAAATACTTCTCTAAGATAGACTTGAAGGCTGGATATCATCAAATAAGGATGGGAGAAGAAGATATCCCCAAGACGGCCTTCTGCACACACCAAGGCCACTTTGAATTTCTGGCGATGCCTTTTGGACTCACTAACGCGCCGGCCACTTTCCAAAACGCAATGAATAACTTGATGCAGCCTTTCCTCAAGAAATGTGTACTTGTCTTCTTTGATGACATCCTAGTGTACAGTTCTATGTGGAAGGATCGTTTAGAACAGCTGGGAACGGTGTTACAGTTATTGGAGCAGCAGAGATGGGTAGCTAACCAAAGCAAATGTGAGTTTGGAAAGCAGCAGATCGAATATCTAGGCCACCTGATATCTGAAAGGGGTGTTGAGATGGACAAGGATAAAATCAAGGCAGTGTTGGAGTGGGAAGAACCGAAAAATTTGAAGGCCTTGAGAGATTTTTTGGGCCTAACAGGGTACTATCGGCGGTTTGTGCAGGGATATGGGAAGATGGCCAAGCCTTTAACCGAATTGCTTAAAAAAGGGAAGTTTGTGTGGTCGGAAACCGCTAGAACGGCCATGGCAACACTCCAGACAACCATTACCACTGCACCAGTCTTGACTCTTCCTGATTTCAATCAGGAATTTCACGTGGAATGTGACGCATCCGGGGTTGGTGTGGGGGCTGTGCTAATGCAGAATAGGAAACCCATTGCATTTTTCAGCAAAGCTCTGTCAGAGGGATCATTAAGTAAATCTATATATGAAAAAGAGCTCATGGTCGTGGTAATGGCCATTCAACATTGGAGGCCATATCTACTTGGACGGAGGTTTGTGGTGCATACAGATCAACGTAGCCTGAAGTACCTGTTGGAACAGAGAATCATGACTCACAATCAGCAGAACTGGATAGCCAAGCTCATGGGTTACGACTTTGACACTGTATACAAAACAGGGAGCTCGAATAAGGTTGCTGACGCCCTATCTAGGAAAGGGGAAGGAGGTATTGAGGAACTAGAATTGCAGGCTATCTCCAGACCGTATTGGCATGATTTTCGAGAAGTATTGAAGGAAGTAGAAGAGGATGAGTCACTAAAGAAAATAGTTGATGAGATCAAGAGGGACCCGAATTGTCACGCATCATATACTTTGGAGAACGACAGGCTTCACTACAAAGGGAGGTTGATGCTTTCGGCGAAATCTATCTGGATCCCCAAATTATTAGCGGAATTTCATGTGACAAGCACAGTGGGACACTCAGGGGTATTTCGAACTTATAGAAGGATAGCGCAGTCATTCTACTGGGTGGGTATGAAGAACACTGTAACAGAGTTTGTGGCTGGGTGTGTGATTTGTCAGTAGCATAAATATATGACTGCATCTCCCCAAGGTTTATTACAGCCCCTGTCGATTCCTCAGGCAGTGTGGGAAGAGGTGAGTACATATTTCATTGTAAAATTGCCTAAATCTCAAAGCTATGACACAATATTGGTGGTGGTGGATAGATTGAGCAAGTACAACCATTTCATAGCACTGAAACATCCCTACTCAGCGAGAACGGTGGCAGATGTCTTCGTTCAGGAAATAGTCAGGTTGCACAGAATCCCTGTGTCAATTGTTAGTGACAGGGATCCCCTATTTCTAAGTGTGTTTTGGAAAGAATTGTTTAAGATGGAAGGAACCCAACTTAAAATGAGCACTGCCTACCATCTGGAGATTGATGGTCAAACAGAGGTCTTGAACCGCATTGTGGAAGGATATTTGTGATGTTTCTGCTCAGAGCAACCCAAAAGCTGGAAGATGATGCTGCCTTGGGCTGAATACTGGTACAATACCAGTTACCAGGAAGCGGCAAGGTGCTCCCCGTTCGAGATTGTATAGTCGGGCTCCACCGTCCTTGAGTAGATTCGTTCCAGGGGAGACATCGGTGGAAACGGTGGCTCAAAACTTAATGACGAGAGACGAGGCTTTGAGACAATTAAAATTCCATCTACGTAGGGCACAAGATTTGATTGCTAACCAGGTGAACAAAAGAAGGAGAGAAATGGATATTCAAGTGGGAGATTGGGTCTACTTGAAAATTAGACCCCATAGACAATCTTCTATGGTCGTGCGGTTACATTCCAAGTTAGCAGCTCGATATTATGGACCATTCCAGGTGATTCAACAAATTGGAAAGGTTGCTTATCACTTACAGTTGCCAGAAACAACCAGGATACATTCAGTTTTTCATGTATCCCAATTAAAGAAAGCGATGGGGGAGAAGAGAATAGAAAAGGAGCTGCCTGCCGAGCTACAAGCAGAGGGACCCACCTATTGGCCAGTGAGAATTCTAGAGAAGAGGCAAAGGCAGCAGGGGGAAGAGATGGTGTAGCAGGTCTCGGTGGAATGGCAAGAAGGTGGTAGAGATGGGGCTACGTGGAAGACGTGGAGGCTATTCAGGATCAATACCCTGAGTTCAACCTTGGGAACAAGGTTGTTGAAGCAAAAGGGGGTAATGTTAGGAGGTTATTGGTTTATGAGAGAAAGAAGAGATATTAGTTAGCCTAACTGCCTTGGCAGTTAGGAAAGGCGGGGAGGGACTTGTATAAATAGGTTTGGGTTTAATTGTTGAGGGGTTGGTTTTTGGATAATAACAGATGGTCAGGAACTTGTTGTCCTGAAGGGGGAGGTTAAGCTCTCTGTACTTGTATTCTTGATTGACTGTAAATACAAAGAGGTTATACAACATTTTTGGCTGTGTGTGTTTTGAGTACGCGGAGTGTGTTTTCCATAGGTTTCTGATTAGGAACCTATCATAAGGATTTGAATTATGACAATTTGGCAACTCGGTTAAAGGGAACTCTTCAAAATGGTAAATCTATCTGTTAGTATAATAAACCTCATGCTTGGCCCCTACTTACGTAGTCAATGCTTTTGGATTGGATTGGATTCATATTTGGTCTCATAGTATAGTTAACGAAACCTCTCTGTGTTTTCAAGAAGTGGGATGCGATATGGTTCTTCTGGCATGGGGTAAGTAGATAAGCAATTTTTTCTAGTTGTGTTGTTGTTGTTACCCATCTTTTGGACAAGGTCTCTAGACTTCTAAAAATAGATAATAAACATTTTATTAATTTAATAATTTTAATGAATACTAACAAATTATCAGTAATATATAGAAAAAACTCTAATATCTAATAGTGTTAGTTTACTTTTATTAAGAAAAAGGAAACCATGATAGTTGAAAATTCGTAGCAGACCTCATAGGTAGTTTTTTTCCAATAAGTTACCAAGTCCATATAGAATCGTCTCTCTTAAGCACATATAACTGGATTCACTATTATATAAAGAATTATAGCTATCATCAAGATATTATAATTATAAATGGCTGCAACAATGTCTAGCAACATTTAATGTTTACATGATCCAATTTTAATGACTAACTTTCCATTAGCAACAAAGTGATATGTTTGTGCATAATTTTCCATTAGCCATTCTACTGAACAGATACTGCCACTGAAAAATAATGAGTCTTATCTTCATTAATTTTGTTCAGACTTTTAGAGTTTCATGTGTAAATTGTTGCTTTATATCCTGCCACACATTATTCTTTCTATCTTGAATGTATTTTATTTCTTGCTTTTAACTAGTTATAGCTTGAACACTTCTTTGGAAATTTTATTGTCTTGCCAATTTTGTGGATCATTATTATTTTTCTCTTATAACAGACAATGAGATTTTATTTTATTTTCCTTTATTTTTTGAAGAGATGAAACATAATATTTGGTAAATAAGTAATAAGGAGAAACAATAAGGATGAACTTTAGTACTAAATAAGATAATTGTGAAAAAAAAGTATAAATAAATATCTTAATTTTTTTTATGATACATTTCTTCGCTTTATTTTATTATTTATTATATTTTTTTTTCTTTCTTTTATTACAATGCAATAGACATATTAGTTCATGGGAATGTGATACTATGTGATGTATCAAAGCTATCATGCAGAAATTTATGATAATTAGACAATCGTAAACACTTACAATAGTTAGTGTATAAATTATACGATTTTGAATACACTACTACATAATAACATGGTTTGTTTTAGGTATTTGATGATCTATCACCAATATCAAAAGAGGTCATCACTGGAATAAAATTAAGTTTTTATTAGGTGTTGTTTAAGTTTTGTTTATATTACTTTTAGACTTAAAGGTTGAAATTAGACTTTTGTTTACAACACACTTTATTGATTTTGGAACTCTTTATTATATACTTGAATGGAACTATTCGAAAAAATTTGTTGTATTTCAGATTTTGATTTAGTGATTAAATAAATAAAAAAACAAATTTAAATATGTTATAGTCCGATTTAAATTTGGTACTATTTTCATTTACAAATATACGAAAATCTAAGTATATTGAATAATAATAAACTTAAAATTTAAATTTGTTGGTGAATAACATACTTAAAATTTAAGTTTATTGGTAAAAAAAAAACTTAAATTTTAAGTTTAAACATAAAATTTAAGTCTGTTGAATCTATGTTTCTCTAAAAGAGACTTAAAAAATCTAATTTAAGTCTATGTTTCTCTAAAAGAGACTTAAAAAATTTAATTTAACATACTTAAAATGTCTGTTTTATAGGAATGAGGTTGTTAATAATACAATAGTATTGGGCTATACTACAATGTAAACCATGCAATTGGTTATTTTCTTCTTATCTTTTGCAATGAAGACAAGAAAAATAGAATCACCGCCATCAATGTCAAAAGGTTGCCATACCTTGCAAAATAAAAAACTAGAAAAAAAATGAGCTTCAAACACTAACTAATACCCATAAGCCTCAAGGAAACAAATCGAAGCCTGAGTCATGTAAGCATTGTGTATTTAATTCCCATGTGAGAATTTTGTAACCTTATTTGGTGCAGCTTATTATTTTGCCATGGTTAGAATGATTTGGATTTTTCAAAACACACTGCCTTTATGAGATGTTAGGTAAGAGGTATTAATTGCATGTATTATTCATGAATGTTTAAGTAAGAGGTAAGAGAAGGTTTTAAGATGAAAAGTTGTGAAGTGATAGAAGTGTGTGAGTGTTGCATATATTAATTTGTTGAGAAACATTTTTTTGCAGTGAATGCCCACTTTCTTTTACTTGCCATATTCTTTACAGACTTAGAAAAGTTAGTAGTTCTCAATCTTATATTAAATATCAATTATTTTTGGTTTATGAATTCAAAAATGGTTGTCTTTTACTTAACTAAAAGAATCATTTTATTTAAAAAAGAAATTAAAAACTTAATGTTTTCTATCCATTAAAAGAAAACTTAGATGATGGTGGAAGATGATAAAAGAAAATTAAGAGATATTTTAAACTTATCATTTACATAAAGCTTACTTTTTATACATATTTATATACTTCTTTTTTGTCACAAATGTCTCACTTTTTTTAACACAGTATTTAGTTTTTAAACCCTATCACTTCTTTCCTATTAGTTACAAGTAGCAAATTTTTTTTTATAGAAATTTAGAAGGCTCTAGAGTTTTATCTAGGATAATATTTATTTAATTTTTTATTATTACTTTTCCTTTTATTTCTTATTAAAAACTATAGTTTAATTTTATATTTTGTTTCTACAAATATTTTTGTTTTTTAAAACGTTGCTTTAAAAACTTTCTTACCAAAGCTAGTAATGGTTTATTTTTTCATTATTTTGAAATATGTCCTCTAAATATATCTATCAACTTTTTTAACAAAAAAGAAACAGAAGACGTAACGGTGAGACCGTTAAGTAAGTTGGACTTAACTATGAGAAAGTTAAGTCAGTTGGGAATCTGCTAGACAGTTAATGGGTCTTGGGGAAAGAGGCCTATATAAAAACCTCTTTGTTGTATCAGAAAGGGGAGTTAGACATTTGTTGAATTATTGACCGGTCTTAGCAACTGGTGAAGGAGGTTAAGCTCCTGAACTGCTCTGTATATTAAGAAAGCTCAGATAATAATTTTTTTTATCCTATCTTCCATATCGCAATTTTAATCAAAAAAGTGTGAGAATAATAAATGTTTGTCTTCATTGTCATTCTCCTCAAAGTATTGGTATTAAAAAATATTAATACTTTTTTATTAGTATATCTTATCATCACTCATAAAAATCCCAATAATTGTACAATTAATATATGATTTCGAATGATTTCTCTTTCTCTTCCGTGTTTATAGTTTTTTTAGTCTAAAAATATTAATTTTAGAAAAATCAACTTTAATATATAATTAATATACACTAAGAGTTGAGTCATAGATGAGTAATAATAGAATCTGTGTTGTCAGATTACATGAGATAGTAGGGAAAATTAGAATGTACTACTTTAATTGAGTGTATATTGAGATTTATAAATTCATTTGTTAATTATATATATATATATATATATATATATATATATATATATATATATATATATATATATATATAATACACGTAATCTTATTTTAGCGAGCAATATTTCAAAATCAAAAAGGGTTGGATATGTAAACAGAGAAAAACAGTAACACTTTTTCCTACACCTCCATAATTTCCCCTCCACTCATAGAAAAACAGAAAAAGTTGCAATTTTACCCTATCTACTTATCCACTGTCATAATAATCACAATCAATTAAACCAATAAATAACTAATATTAAAATATTATATAAAGCAAAAATAATTTAATTAAATTTTCATAATTTATTTGAACATAATTTTACTTGCATTTGTTTTTTTTTAATTTACTTTTTATATTTAATATATTTTTAAATTGTTTTCAAATTACTGTTTAAATATATTAATATATTAATTTAATGATCTATAATTTCTTATAAAATTTCTTTTCATTTTCCTACACTTTCACTATTTTCCCCTTAATCTAATCTATCTTAATTTCCATTATCTTTGTCTTCATTTTCTTCTTTTTCCACTCCTTCAACCAAACACAAGCTCAGTTTTCGACAATAAACATAAATATGCTTGCACAAAGTCAACTTATCTTGATCACAAAAGATTAATAATTTGAAGTCTATTAAATACGACACAAGATTCAATTACTGACTCCGCAAATACTGAAAAAACATAAAAACTAAGTATAAGAATTACGTTGTATATAATTTACTCATAATTTTCAGAAACAGCTACCACAATTTGTAACAGTTAGCCGTCATCAGCACAATTTAGAAACAAATTCAAGCGTTCGTTTGTGGCAAGGACCTATATGTCAGCAAGCCAAACCTCAAACAAATAGTTTATGGTATGACAAGCCTAGATCAGTTGTGAAACAAAATTAAAAAAAAAAAAAAAAAGTTCACTGGTAATAATAATAAAGATAATGATTCTTTGACAACATTTTAACATCATTTACGTGTCATTCTGTGATTAGTCCAAAATTACTTCACAATCAATAATAATAATCATAAACACGGATCAATCGCAAATGATGATGTTAAAATGTTGTCAAAGTATCATTATCCTAATAATAAAGTAGATGTAGAAAACAAACTACTGTACATCCAAAATATCAAAATAAATAACTCTTACTAAAAATGCTCTTAAGATTCCAAGTACCTTAGCACAATTTTAATCCATTAACCATGTAATGATATGTAGAATCATAACAAAAATTATTACTATAAGAATAAAACATATCATGACTCCAGTTATCATAATTTAAGAAGTAATCCATTCGATATATTTATTTGGATAAAGTGATGTGATATAACAAAATAAGAAAGAAAAAAAGTGAAAATGTGTGAAAAATATTTTTTTTTTGAATTATGTAAAGGAAGAATGGAATGGATGAAAAAGAAGATTATTTTAATGACTATTATTTATTGTTATGATAAAAAATAAAATTAAACATTTTTTTTTGTGTGGAATTTTTCATATATACTTTTTATTTTTGCTCAAAAAGTTCAACCTCTGTCTGTTGCTTTCCTCACCTCCCTTCTATTCACAAGTGGAAGCAAAATTTACGAAGTTAGAAAGGATAAAAAAATGTCTAAATTACGTTGAGATTTTGTCATTCACACATAGGTTTTGGTGATAATTTCCTTAACCTAATTTCAAAGGATCACGGTCAAACAACGAGGAGGTGCAAACAGCTAATGGAAAGCAAACAAAGGGAGTGCAAATAGTAACTATATCAGATAAATATCAATTTAGTTGGCATATTGGGCTCAGGTTTTGGACTTTATAAAGGCAATTTTTTCCAGCATTTCCATAACTTTCTTTCTACCCTTCGTACGGATTTTTTTCATTTTGTTTTTTATATACTCTATATATCTAAAAATTAAAAATAATTTTTGAAATGTGCAATCCAAAAGTTAAAAGTAATTTTCAAATTATTTAATTTTAAAATTATTTTTTCCCGAAAAATGAATTTCGAATTATACAATCCAAAAATTATTTAAGTTTTGGATTATATAATTCAAAAATATATAGTCTGGATTATTTTTATTTTAAATAAATTTTAGATACACAGTCTGAAAGTCAAAGAAATAACTTTCTACAATATGAAAAATAGAAAATGGAAAGAAATTTTATGAGGTGCAGGAAACAACTTATGGAGGTGCAAGAAACAACATATGGAGGTGCATGAAGAAACTTGCTTCTTAAAACCCATACATGGTTAGAACTGCTGTGGTTAGATTTCAATATTTTTTTTTCTCAACTATTTTAATTTTTGCATATTGAGAACCTTTCTGGTTCAACACTGCCACCACTTCCGGCGGTCATTTCCTCCTATTTCCGTCGACGCCAAGGTTCCGTCGCCGGTAACCTCACCGTCTCTCGCTGTGCCTGCATCTTAATTTTTCCTCTTTATGCTTCTGGATTGATTTCTTTCTGTTACTGAACCAAAGATGTGAGATCCCACGGCTTTTGTTCTCTTCACTTTTCGACAATCGCGTTTTTCGAATCCCATTTCTTTTATCGGAGTCTCTCCTTCAATTTCGCATTCAATTTCGAATGATTTCCTTCACCTGCTTTCGTAGCAATAGCATGGACTACGTAACTAAGTTTTCATCAGTGTTGTCTTTGAAATACTAACGTGGAATATTCTATCGTTCCGTTGTTAAAATGCTTAACTACCGTGGAGGAGAATGATCGATTGCACTGTAATCTCTGGCCTCTGGTTATTGCCAGTGTTCTCAGTTGTTATTCTACTGAAATTTATTGTTTTGAAATATGAAAACGCTAGACATTATTCCTGTACAACGAAAATTTGACGTATTTCTACAAATCTTTTCGCGTTTGGTAATTTTAGCTTTCTAATTGTTTGTTTTCTTTTACGTGTTTGTGTATTCCATTTCTTTTTTGAAATCTGTTTTTAACCATACGTTATACAACACCTTTTGCGAACATCATATGTGTGACGCTACAGTTTGAAATGGATTGATAAATTTAGTGCTTAGTAGTGTATTAGTTTTTGTCGGGACTTCAATTCTAATTTCTAGGTCATGAGTTTTTATTATGTAAGTTCTGTTGGGGTGGATTAAGGAGTGATGTGAGTAAAGGAAATAACTTTCAATTTTTGAGCCTGGATTGGGTATAGATTATTGAAGTTGCCGGCTTTGATCATACACGGTATGTATGCAAAGAAAATTTATGTTTGGTTTTTATTTCTTTCCTAAATACGGCGAGGTTCCAGAATTTAGAAAAACTCAACTACTCTAGTTAATGGATCAGATGAGAATATAGTGATATCCATTGTTGAACTCTTGATTATGGATCAGATAAGAATATTGTGGTATGCATTGTTGAAGTTGATTAAGCCTTTCAGTTTCAGAATGACTAGAATATTCGGTTGTACGGTTTTAAATTAAATGCACGTCTTCTAATTCATGGATCATTGTAGTTTTCCTTCTCTTATACAGTTATACTTATAGTGCTGAACACATTGGGTTTCCTTGCTACCTTAAACTTTTGTTGCTTGTATAGTTGCTTGTACTTTTTCTATGGACATAGGAAGCCTTATATTTGTGATCTATTTCATTTGAAAAATTTGATATTTTAGTGGCTGGGTAACTTGAACTTTATATTATAATTCATTTGTTTTGTTCAATGAGAGTTGAATTGTGTTGAACTTTTAGCAGTTCATCGTCCTAGCATCATTTTTTGGATTAATATTTTATATGGTGGTGGTGCTATAGTATGCTCTTTAAATAAATTTGGTCATGGAGAATATGATTCACATTTCACACTCATTTATAACAGAGTTTGGTTATTTATTGGGTGTTTCAGCAAAGGCAAGGTGCTTGATCTTCTGAGTTGGTAAAATGGTTTCTTTTGAGATGAATGATCGAAAGAGTAAGTGGAATATGATACTTTCATTCTTTTATCTAGAATAATGATATCCTACTGATTTTGAAGTGATCTAGCATCTTTAATGTTTATCTGTAAGAATGAAATATTGTGGAGCTAGCTAGTTCCATAAATTACTTACCACATTCAAATATTCAGTTGAAAGTTACCTAGTTTTGATTTATTTTGATCCTGTTCAACGGTGCAATACAAGACTCCCACGATACACTGGGCACTCAGGGTCAGGGTCTGGGGAAGGGTTATTATCCTTTATCTACAAGTTATTAATTCTACAGTTTAAACATGATCACATGGTGACAACCCCAAACATTACACCAAGGCTTATTAGGGAGTGTATGTCTCAGTTTAAATAGAAGCAACTAGAAATAAGGAAATTAGAACACAATTTGTAACTAAATTTGTTTTATCAAAAAGTTAGAGATATAAGATCTGGTAGCCATTTTATAATGTAATGGTGGCTACCAATTCTCTTGTAAAAAAGTAGTAGTCACAACATTGCTTCTACTTTTATTTAGATATTATTTTTCTTATAATTGGTTATTTCAAAGTAATGCATCACCTAATGAAGCTAATTGAGATTGACCAATAATGGCATTGTGTTTAACATTGTTAATATTGGTTCCCTTCTGGTTCTTGGACAAGAAGACATCTTTAGGATTATGTTATTAGTTTTCGCCAACTAATAACATTATACAGTTTTCAATAAATATATTAGTGTCTTTATGGTGTTGTATCATGGTGGATAGCATAAGTATTCATTTGACAAAACTGTGCATTAATTATTTTTCTGTATTACATATTTGATATCTACTACTGTCCTATTTTTTTTTAACGTATGTGATTGACACATGATACAGAGATTGGATTAGGGTTAACTGGCTTTGGTATATTTTTCTCATTCATTGGGATTATCTTCTTCTTTGACAAGGGATTGCTAGCCATTGGAAATGTACGATTCATTTACAAATTACCTGTTTAAGAAGTTGCTTCTTATTTGATTTTGCTTACTTACATATTTTTTGAGGCCTTGTTGATGCTCAAATCAGATCCTGTTTGTTTCTGGAGTGTCCCTAACCATTGGGCTGAAGTCCACTATGCAATTTTTCATGAAACGAAGTAATTTCAAGGTAAACTTGTTACATTTTATCTGTCTTTTCACTTGGTGCCCCGTACTTCCTTCATGGTAAATTTTCCCCACTGACGATTTACTCTTCTTCAAGGGGACAATCTCTTTTGGTGTCGGGTTCTTTATTCTTATAATCGGGTGGCCTATTTTGGGCATGATTATTGAGTTGTATGGATTCATCATACTATTCAGGTTTAGTGCAAATTTAAAAGAATTCAATTATGTTTTTTGTATTTTACATGCTTAAAGCTAATTATGAATTGTACTGCGCAGTGGATTCTGGCCTACACTGGCCGTTTTCTTACAGAAGATTCCTGTTCTTGGTTGGTTGGTTGAACAACCATATATTCGATCGGTATGTTTTTGTGATGAATTTGCCTGTCATCTTGAGTCTTCACAAAAGTATTTACTCATTCAGCGGTCTGGGTTTAGCTAAACATGTCAATAGCCAGTGTTCGTGAAAGTTATCAAGAAATTTTTAGTCACTTTGGTTGATGGATTGATCAATCTTGTTTTTCTCCAATAAGTGTGAATGTTGATATTAAGAGGAAAATTGACTATATAATGATCAATCTGACATTAATTGTTGGTTCTATATATCTGTCTAGAAGTTGTTGGGTGTTGCTTCTTCTGTTTCTTTCTATCAATCCCAATCCCATTAGAAGGATAACACCCAGGTTAAGAAATATAATTAACATTATTTATATTAAAATTATTTTTAACTTAATGACTCTCGCTATTATTTCTGTCATTTATGATATTTGTGGAAAGTATATCAGAATTTGGTAGAGATAACGTCATGGTTGAGAACGTATTAATTGATGATATGAAGTGTCACACTTTCTAGATATTGAAGCCCTTTGCTTTTACTTGCCCATTATGCTGAAATTTTCAAACTGATCCTGCTAATTTTCTGTGCATTTGCAGCTGTTTGATCGCTATAGAGGCAAGCGAGTGCCCGTATAAGACAGGAATCTATGGAAACATAATGTAACTGCTAGCAGGTGCATTGTAAGTCAATGTAAAGAAAATACTCTAGTATAGATATCTAACTGAATTGAGTTCGCTTTTTGATGGTAGAAAATGATTATCATTTTATCATGATACTCATTCAACGGAAAGGAAAATTGCAAAGGGAAAAGGTTTTCACTTTACTATGATTCTAATACTTGGTGGAAAATCAATTGATATGGAGAGTGGTGCCATTTACGTTACGATTCCAATCAGAAACCTTTGGAGGTTTCCACGCCAAGTATCATCCTTTTGCCTTTTGTTCACACTCATAAAAGGAATATAATGGTTTTAGATGATGTCATTGCAGCAATATAGAACTATTTTCTTTCTGCAGTGTAACTTACTCTAAATATTGCACCTTTGACTACCATGGGATATTTTGTTTCTTAGAATTGGTGTTTTTCTTTTTTAGGCTGAGTTTTGTTATTTATGTGACAACTCATACATTTTATACGGTATTTTTGTGTTCATCATTTCTATTATATCACTTATTACATTTCTTTTCTACTTTAGATGAATAAATTGTTTTATGCCTTATTGCACAAATAACATTTTTTTGTATAGATCTAGTAGCACTTTTAGTATTTTAGTTTCATTTCTATTTTGAAATAATTTCTGTATTTCATTTTCTTGAACAAAAATTGTACATTTTATTTTCTCTTTTCAATTTTCTATTTAAGATCCTCAATATTTTATTGTCTTTTAAAATATTTATGCTGGATTTGGGATATGCTATTAATTTGAAAGTTAAAAAGTCAAGATTTGATAAAATTTGAAGGATTTAGTATAGTGTGAAATTAGGCTTTCAAGGGAAGATAGGGATGCTTTTATTTTAAGTGAAATTTGATATTGTTGAGTTAAAATTGCAAAATAGTTTAATTAATTTAATTTATGATTTTTTTTTAGCTGAAATAAGAAGTTAACAAATTTTGAAAATCTATAAGTATACTTAAAATTTATAATGACACATATTGCATATTCTACATTAACTTGTAATTTTATTATTCTGAATCAAACCCACAAATGAGAATCAAATTTTATCATAATAATTATTGTTATTTACGAGGAAGGGTGAATATATGGATATATGAATAACAAACTTTTTTGTGCAATAATAATTAATTAGCTTAATTAAATTTATGTCTTCTAAAAATATAAAAAAATTTTAATTAAAAAGAAAGTGTCTATTGAAATTTGTTTTTCAATTGCATCTTTATCATTTAATTTTTATATTTTATTTTATTATTGTAATATGGTTGTTATTTTGTTTTGTTATCTCATTGTTTTTTGCATGATAAAAATATGAAATTTTATTACTAATACAAAATAGTATTATTTTAAAAGAGCTTTTATTCTTTTAATCGGTCTAGATGATAATATAAAACTTACAAAGAAATATAACAATCTTCATTATGCATGCTATTAATTAAATTGATAAAAATTACTTATCATTTTATATTATCAACAATATCTTCTTATATTTATCACTAAATTTTACATTTATTAACACATGCAACACGGATTTTATCTTCCTAGTAACTGACAAATTAAATGTCAGACTTAATAGTAAAACATAAGGATTTTGAGTATACAATAAACCAAATCTTTTTGATAAAATTCAATACAAAATATTCAAATTTATGAAGTATTAAAAGTTCAGTTAAGCCTAATTAATTTGCAAGTTCACTGTTAAACCTACCAACCTTGTGTGTTTGATATGTCCATTTAGATTAGACCTTAGACTTGAAATTTCGACAGGAGTAACATAAGAACCAATTAAAAATAAAATATTTTTTATAATTTGGCATATTTTAATATAGTCAATTTGAAAATGTATAAAAAATGTTTAAATAAACTGATAGGTAACACAGCATAGTTAGCTGGTACAATAAATAAGGGATTAAAGAAATGAATCATGCTAACTATAAATAAGAAAACAAGGTTGACAGGAAAATTGTATCTCGTGATCAGAGAAAAAAATTCATACTGTCATGAGAAAATCCATTGTTGATACAAAGTTTTGTTGATTTTCTTTAGATGATTTTAAGAAAAGCAGAATAGAATCTGAGCGTTGACCACAAACAACTTTGTAGATACACATCAATCATTCCACAGAGGTAACAAACTGGCAATTGTATGTTCCTATGTACAAAGAATTTGCCAAAACAGTAATTAAAATTTCCTCACTTGGGTTGGCTGTTCAACAACAAAATTCCCCATCTATTGACATATAATATAATTACACGAAATTCCATCCCCACCCTAAAGAAACAAAAGAACTCAAATGTTATTAAAAAGGAAAGAAAGCCTTTCATTTCAACTCCAATGAACTTCACTACCAAAAGAAGAAGAAAAAATTAAGTAGGAGCCAAGAGAATGAAGCAGAAGAAGTGCACAGACCATAAGGGATACAAATATATGCAGTAAGTCAAAGACTGAAAGGATATACATGTCAGCCAAAATTCTTCCACAGATTTTATGAAGCACACCTATTTGGCCAGTCAACTCCATGATGGTGATGACGGTTTATAGACAAAGTCTTGGGAAGTTGTAGAACCATAATTCAAATCAAGGTTATGGAGTTGTTCCATCAGCTGGGACCGCCGTTCCTTGAAAAAATCGAGACGAGTGGTTAACTCTACTAACGTTGAAGATGCTACAGATGGATGTCTTGCATATTCACCCACCTGAAACCAGTTCAACTGGGTCAGTTCCTAATCATCTCCATTCAGAAAGCAGTCAGATTCTGCCATAATATACAAGTAAAATCACACGTCGACTATAAATATGATCAAATTATAATATAAAAATAACTGTATACCTCATCTTACAAACTGATTTTGTAAAGTTAAATTAAGATAAAAATTTACTTTCTAAAAAGTACAGTACTCATGGCACTCGTATGTGTCAAAACTGATAGAATGATGTTACCGGAATTTTGCATAAAAAACACTTTTTGAAGACATTTCTTTATCTGAATGCTTACCTCTGCTGCCCTTGAGGTGGAGGGCACGGAGGCAGAGTCGACAGCACCGAGATCGTCTACGGACATGCTTGTTGATGCCTCAGTGCTTTTTGAATCACTAGGGCTTGACTCTACAAATTGCTTTCGAGAAGGCTGCCTACTACCATTACCAGATGCCAATACTTGTCCTTTGATATTTCTCCAATCAGTGCCCATCAAATTCTCCTGCAAAAATGCAAAAGGCAAATTTCACTGTTGTTTGAGTGCTTTGAACGATGAAATATATCATCCAAAAGTAATGAAGTAGTTTTATCATAAAAAAGAAATAATAAAAACAGACAGGGTATGAAATTAGAGAAAAAAGTGCTCTCTACCCAGGGATAGAAATACCATTTCCACCAGTAATACACCAAATTCCCCAATTTATAGAACCTTCAAATACCATTTCCATGGTAATAACGAGTACAACAAGGAAAAGAAAATAACAAGAAAAGTTTTTTCTTCATTAATGGGGTTCATTATGGAACTACCTTTTGTAATCATGTATCAAGCATCAACTTAAGCAATTACTTAAATACTAAAAGGAAGTTATTGAAAAGGTTAGATTAAGGACACAGAGAAGATTCAACCTCCTTCCTGGCTGTTTTTCCTTTAAATTTTGATTGTGAAATAGACTATATAAAACACACCTCAGTTCTTTGTTTCCTTTCATGATTACAGAAGGCCAGGGTTGAATCAAAATCTTGCTGAAGAAATCTCCTGCATGAGTGAAAAAATAAGAAAAATAAATAGCTACAAAAGAATGAAATAATAAGTTCACATGGATTTCAATTAAAAGGCCGATCCCATAAAAGAATGAAATAAGTGCAGCAAGAAACTAGTGTTTGGCTAGGATATTGAGTATCAACTCAAGTGGAAAAAAAATCAACATTTCATCTCCATGTTTTAAGAAGTTTTTTAAACGCAATATTGAGTATCAACTCAAGTGGGTACTTGGTCTTTTGAAGTTGGTAATATTCCAGTACATTTAAATTGAATTTGGCATCAAATTCATGTGGAACTGCACCCATTTTGAAATTTGAAGAAAATCAAAAAGCTTTTGTAATTAAATTTCCTATATCGTAGATTCTTCTTCTTGGTGTTAGAAATAACATAGGTCTGCATACTCACTGTTGAGGATGATTCTGGGCATGTTGGTATCGATCACCCACATCAGTAAGTGATCCATAGTGATGCTGTCGTTGCTGATTAAGTTGATGATGGAGTTCTGCAACCTTCTGCTTCAATCTGGCCACGTCGGCTTCGGCAAGTGCTATCTCTTCCAGTTCAGCCTTTGTCTGTATATTAGCATGCTTAGTAGAGGTTACTGAGAAAGACACCAAAAGTGAAAAAGAATGGTAAACATTACAAGAATACAAAAGCACCTTGGAATCCATGCCACGTGAATTGGAAAGCTGTCCTGAAGACATACTCAAACCTACTTCCAATGCAGCTCTAAGATCCCTCTCAGCTTGCAACTGTTCTTGCAATCTTGAAACCTGTAGATTAAAAAATCAGTGGCAACTTATTAAGGGCCAAAATAAAAAAATTTATATAAAATATGACAGAAATATAGCCATGAATGTTATTTTTATTGTACTTCAACTCTGGCTAGAACCATGATTTCTGATTAGCTAGGTAGTTTAATGCATTTTTATTGTTGAATGTTATTTTTTACTTGATATTTTTTTAATATCTTTAGCTATTTTGTGTTTATTTCACTGCCTTTCAGTCATTTTTTTTTCAAATGGATATACGACCAAAAGAGAGATATGGTATAACTTTTTGCAAAGCAATTATAAATCCCGAGCTTCAATCAATAGAAATACATCTCCAAAGGAGCTTTAGAAATTCCATAGAGTTCAAAAGAAAAAAAAAATCCCAATGAAGAAAACTCTTCCATATGTAAAACACTTTTAAATTATAATTTTTTTGAGCCGCCATCAGTAGTGTGAATTGTATTCTATCCATATCATAAATCATTGTAAAGTGGTTACATTTTTAGCAACCAATATCTTTCATAGATTATAGTAATACACAATAAAAATTCTTTAGACCACTTTTGGTTTTTGAAAAGAATAATTTACCCAATTTTAATTCAAGAGGGTTCAATATCTTTAGAGAAAAAAGCTGAGCAAATTATTTCAAGAATGCCAAACCCAAGAACGTCTAGAAATCACACATCACATTAAAAATAAGCAGCAGAGCACAGGAGAGACTAGTAAATAACATTTAAATGGTCTCAATTCATAATGGAAGGAGATAAATCAACAGTAAGTACATCTTGCTCAAGTGCCAATCGCCGCTCATGCAAAGCCTGCTTCCTTCTCTCTAAGCTTGCTTGTAAAATTGCATTGCCCCTAGCCTAAAATGAAAACAGGACCAATTCCGTTAAAATGTTCTCATTATATGCTTTGGCATAAAATAAGTAGTCACAAGAAATCTACCTCCTTTGCAATTCTGTGTTGCAAATCACTTTTTGCAATCTCTAGCCTCTGAATAGCAAGCCTACAGACATCAATACCATCACAGTCATTTGCTTTCAAGGAATAAAATAGAAATCACATGACGCAAGGAGTCAACAAAACAAGGCTGTTAAAGCTGATGAAAATGCCAACCCATCGTCTAACACGTCCAAAACATCCATGAAAAGGGATCAAAGAATAACTCCAAATTCTAACAAGAAATATAACCCAAGAGAGCACACTACTATACAAAGAAAAACAAAGTCAAATCTAGTATCTTACTCCTCTTCTCCAGAAGAATCAACTGACTCCACTGATGGTGTCTTCCTTGGCTGCTTAAATCATAACAAATTATCAGAAGTCATGTATTTACCTTAAAAATGATTAAAAGAAAAACTGCAAAAACTGGGAAGAAAAATTTTCCCCTCATAACAAAATTTAAGTACATCCACTGCTAACATATTACGTCTGCACATTTTACTCGCTAGCTTATTGCAAGTATATTTTGTCACATAAATGTCCCATTATCCTACAAATGGTTGTTAGTGTAATTGTTATTCCTGTAATAAACTCCCACTATATACCAACTTAGATCTCTGACAAATTTGTTAGGGAGTAAATGGTCAAAAATAAAAACTCACATTGCTCCTTCCCCAGAATGCTGACCG
The DNA here is from genome assembly GCF_029865625.1 of Vigna umbellata. Lineage (NCBI taxonomy): Eukaryota > Viridiplantae > Streptophyta > Magnoliopsida > Fabales > Fabaceae > Vigna > Vigna umbellata. Next base: position 11,768,855 of record NC_142165.1, on the reverse strand, counting down.
CTTAGAACTGAAACTAGCGCTACTTGCTTTACCAGTTTGCTTCACAGATCCTGATTCAACCACAGGAATGGGTAAATGGTTGCCAGGGTCCATAGAAGATAAAATCTCACCCATAGATCGATAAGATTCAGTGGAAGGCAACAAATTTGAAGGATCATTTTCATCAACTGGGTTTTCACTGCCCTTTCTTTGCTTGTTCTGATCCTCAGTCAGTGGGGTATCAGGAACAGCATTTAGATTAGCATTTTCTGTCTTAGCATGGTTACTACTGGATGATCCAACATCAGAGTCATCACCTCCAAATGCCTGCAGGAACACAAAGAAGAATTTAAGAGGATAGGGGGAAAAGAAAACAACATTGTTAATCACAGCAGATGATTATTCAAAATAAAGTCTCTATCCCTAGCCTGATAAAATTTCCACATAAGGGAACAGTAGCAACATAAGTAGCTTTATCTCACTAGGTGAAGTTACATGGATCACACAATTCTTGGATATTATTCACCAAAACATGCCATCTACTCCCCTCACCAGTGGCATTCAATGAACTTTGTTGCCCATGCCCAAACCACCTTGACCAATCATCTGTCATTTTTCCTGATGAATCACACTGATATCTTAAAGTATAAAATTATTCCATATCGTATCTTATTTTGTGGACCTGAACATAAAATTAAATAGTAACATACTCATTTATGTTATTTCCACAGTTTTCTCTAGTGCCATTATAGCCTAACTTTCAATATCATAAAGTAGCAAATTGTATTATATGATAAAAATTCTCACTGAGTTTGGCAGATATTTTGAAATAACAAATGACCTTAGATGATTTTCTTCATTTTAGCCACATAAATAGTATCATGTGCACGAAATTTGAAATATTAATCCTATATACCTAAACCTCAAAGCAATGGTATGACAACTTAGCCATATTATTTTGAACTGTCATTTGCGTCTCATTTCTTACTAAATTGCAATGCATAATTTGTGTTACTCAAGCTCAAGTGAAAACCCTCTGATTCCAATGACTTTCCATCTACAAAGGGCAATTTTAGAGTTAACCTCAGCCGTTAATGTCAAATTATACCATTTGCAAAAAAACATGCATTTAGGGCCAACCTCACACACACACACGTGTGTGTGTGTGTGTGTCTTGATCTCACCTCCTGGAGATCTCAGACTGTCAGTTACTACATTATACATGCCTTGTATAACTTGGACACATATCACTTGAATATCTTTCCTTTTTAAAGCCATATAACACTTCTCTTGCCCTTGATTACATGCTTTTTCCAAGTCAATAAAAACAACACAAGTTTCTTTTTTTGCCTCAGTACCTTACCATTATGCCCCTGTAGAAGATAAATAGATTTTCCCCTCAGTACCTTACCATCTACCTTCTGAGCTTTCTCTTCAAACCGTATGTCTTAATGAACTTCCGTAATGTTAATCCTGCTTAAAATCATGGTGCCCACCAACACCAAAGACTTACCTAATAAGAAACCAATATTCTAAGAACCAAAACTAATCAGGCACTCCTAAAATAGCTTCCTTAGGTCCAGAAAAATGTTAGGACTCTTTTCTCATTTTAACACCATTTTTGAGGGTCAATTTAGTGACCCTAGCTCATTTAAAAGTGTACTTGATTCATACAAAACATTACTTCTAGGAAACAACTTAAGTAGCAAGAATATCCAAACAACTTAAGTAGCAAGAATATCCTATTGAGTGATTCACGTTTGGGGTTTGAACAAGTTTTATCAACCAAACACAACCCTTCTCCTCCACTCAATCTTGGGACTGACTGTGGCTAAACACAGTACATTACCAACATACCTTAGATGATTTAGGTTTATTAAATAGATCTCTCCTATATGACTATATCATGAAAATATTCAATTCCCTTGCTCGTACAAAAATGCAACAACTAAATCCAAAGCTGTCAGGCCCAACATATTTATTGACTCACCCATTGGCTTGTAAATATTTGTAGTGAAATGACATTCCCATCCTAGTCTACTCTAAAGAGTAATATTGGGAAAAATATAAGAACAAACTCATGGTTGATTAATCTCCAACGCAAACAGTATGGCACAGAATCAAAATTATGCTCAAGTTAAGGAAAAGCTGTCCTTCCCCTCTTCCCAAAACAGAAGGATGAACAAGGGTATGAATGACACTTAACCACAAAATTCCATGATCTAACTGATATGTGATGCTAATGAATCTGTTAAGTTAACAACCACACAGTCTGTAGAGGTTTTCTCACTCAGGTAGATTTATGTAGCAAGGAGCATTTAATTTCAGGTTTCATTAAAAAAATCAGACACAGATGACAGGATCGATAGAACAGAGGAAATAACCTTGTAATCATAAAGATCACTGCCAGCATAACCACTACTTTCACTCAATTTTCCACTCTGAACACGATCAGCATCTTCATCTGTCTCCTGATCAACTTCATTCTCTGCATCATGGTAACCATTTTCTTTCACATCTACATTATCATCATCGGTTGAATCTTCACTGCCACTATTTTCAACCCGAGAATCTGCTGACATGGAACATCTCTGTATATTTTCTTCCTGAAACAGCCAACAAAAATTAGGTTGCATTGCTCAAACATGGCATGAAAATAAACACTTTTAGACATTTAATTTTAGCTACATTACAGGAACAACCTATGCTACAAGAGGTAAAACCATTTTAGCTGAGCCTACAATCAAAAGATCAAAGTTTATACAAAGAGTTAACTTGATTGACCAGTCCCACAGAAAAATTTTATAGTACGTTTCACATGTTTGATACAGACAAATGAAGCTAATATAATTACAAAAAGAAAAACTGAGCCCGCAAGTAATTAGGATACCTCGAATTTAAATAAAACATATATGCAGCCACTAGAAGTTACTGTTCCTAATTGGAAGCATACACAAACCAGGAAACAATTAATCAAAAAAGTACATGTTGATTGAGAGTTTCTCACATCAAATATATTCTCATACTCCTCCAACAAAGTGGTAATAATGGCTTGAGCATTATTAGCAGCATTGGCGGCAGCAAGAAGCTGAGCTGAACTATCACCACTGACATCAAATTCATCCTCCAGCTCACACTCTCCGGCTAGCAGAGGTCGCAAAAGCAAGGGTGCCATGCAAGCAGCAACAGCAGATTGAGTCATCCTATTCTCTTGAGAATGAGAACCGATTGTGTGCATCATCTTCAGAATTCTGCAAAATATTACGGTATTTGTTTTGTTAGTGCAACATAGCTATTAGCTACTGCACATAGACATAATAACTGTAACAGGGTATTCTTCATCACCGAATATTATATAGATAATGTTAATAAATGGATTTTGATAATGTTAAGAAATGGATTTTTTAAGTCTGACTCAACCCTACAAAATCAGCTTGTAAGATGGAGTTTACACTCACATATATACTATAAATTGGTATTATCTCTAGTCGATCTGGGACTTCCAACACACTTCCCTCACACCGATGTATATGCATCTCATACAAAAAACTAGGCATTAATGGGTGATCTTATAGCGATCCAATAGCGGGTGGAATGATATGCTCAACAAACACAAATCTCTCTAACATAAACTCTAACCTATGGCTTTGATATCATGTTAAAAAATAGATTTTAAGCTTAACTCAATCTCATAAAACCGACTTATAAGATATGGTTTGTAACCACGTATATACTTTAAATAAGTCTTATCTCTAATCGATGTAAGATTTCCAATAGAGAACAAATTTCAGAAAAACTGAGGTGAGCTTGAGTTTAGTTTGTCAGATAAAGATAGTGAAACAAAAGTTTTGAAATCTTCATTTTATTGTATCTATAAGAGGTTTTTTCTCAGGCCACATAAACCTGAACAACAAAATATAGACTCTCCCAAAACAAACAGATTCTTATATTCTTATTCTTATAATTTACAAAAGCAAACCAAATAACAATCAAGAAAACCCAGTTAACATTTTTAAATATATGTTTTTAATTATTCTACAATACGAGGATGACATACAGTGAATGAAGGAAAGAGTGTGTGGGTGTGGGTGTGAGCGTGAGTAGACTGTACAGTTGCCAGTGGGTATGAGCGTGAGTATACTGTACAGTGGCCAGTTAAGAGGAGAGAGAGAGAGCACCTTTGTAACAATCGGCGATTTGGCTCAGGAAAAGTCTCCAATATAGCACATCGCATTGCATTAATCCTAGCTTCCTTACGATCAATTTCTTGCAAAATGAAAACAATAACAATTAACTTAAGCATAGATTGCACCTAAAGAACCCAAGAAAAGAAACAAAATAACTGAATGATATTCATGAAGGAAAATAGCAAAACCATTAGACAGATGAACATAGGCAGTTTAGCTTATTCCATACATGATCCGTGCAAAGTTATAAAAAGGGGAAAATGGGTAAGATTCAAATTGGACTTCTGTGAATAGTAACTGCACCAAACATCCACTTTGGTCTTCATGTTTTTACCAAAACCTTTATAGCCAAAACTACTCCAAGGGAGGCAACTTTTGCTCATTTTATGGTGCTTTCACGATAAAAAATCATCTATATCACATTAACGAAATAAAACACTACAGAAATTGCACTAAAAAGATTTCATCTACATGCACGTCTCTATTTCACAGAAAATCTTTAACAATGACAGTTGATTTCTTAAATCAATATATTTTCAAATTTCAAACATATTCCATACGAAAAAAGCAGCAGAGAATAATGTAATTTCATTCACCTATAACAGGAAATTATGGAGGAACGGTATAAAATATTTAAAGTATCAGTGAGGATAGTTCTTGCTAAGTTATTTACCTCTAAAAGACATTCAAAATATGTCCAGTTGTTCAATAATTTTCATTATATAATCAAATCTAGATTATCTGAATATAAGATTCTTTATTAAAATCCTTTAATAAAAAAACATATAAAAATAAAATCAAGAAAAAAAGGTAAAAAGTATATAGAGAAATATGCATCATTACAAAAGAACAGAAACCACCTACTGTCAGAAGCATATGGTTATAAGGAGCATAAACATAGAGCTCAACTTACTATAAGCCTCCAACAAAGCAGTGCAGCAAGAGGCAGGAACTGGAGAGGAGGGAAGCTCCCTCAGAACATGCTGTAAATACACCCAGTGGACTGTCATTAAATAAATGCACAATCCAACATTCCAACAGAACATTTTAAAAACACAGGATTTATATTAATCAGATTGATTGTACCAAAATCACAGTTGCTTCCAAATAAGGCTTCTATTAATCTCTTAGGCTGATGAAAGAATGCATGATTGATTTTATGACCTTTAGGTCTTAATTATAAGCACAGGGAAACTATGAAAAAAAGTGGAAGTTCCGGTATTAATAAATTTTACAAAGTAAGCCACATTTAGTATGTAGACTAGTATCTAATACACGATGAGTTGATAAAAGGGAGTTTTTTTTAATAAAAATGAGTGCTAAGGCATCACAATAATGAATTAGAATTCACTAACTCCGCTCATGTCATTCAGGCATATTTGGTTTACTAATTGCTGATGCAATTTCTTTTAGTTAGAAGCACACAACAGCCCTATAGGTTGGTCCTTTAGCAGTTCTTGTTAGTGTGCTCTTTAATAGCCGTCAAACAATAAAATCAGAGACAAGTTATGCTAAAACCTATGTCTGAATGGAGTAATTGTATTGTACTAACTGTACATTATTAGATCAGTTTCTTGTAAACCGGAAATCAAATCCTGTCAAATCACAACACGTCAAATATATAATATTTATTCCTGATTCTCGACACTCCTATTATGATATCCATTATGCAAGTAGAGTTGGTTTTCCAAAGACTGCTTGTAAGAAAATTACAGTCTGATAATAGAAATCTTATCAAAATTGAACTCACTTTTACGTCTTTTCTTCCCTGTTCAGCATACAGTCTCTTTCCTGGTTTTTACTCGGTACACATGCAGAGGGACTGCACTCTTCTAAACTTATAGCTAATGTCATTGTCAATTTTTGCTTTGTTTTACACTCAATTGCTGCTATGTTTAAGGAGATTCTTATATTACCCCAATGTGTAAACTTCTTTCTACTTCTAGATGGTAAAATTAATAGGGGGGAACTTTATGGAATTCTTAAAATTTCTTATGCATAATGAGGTCCATAATTTTTATTTTACCATTGTTGAATGATGTGTGGGTTAGATAGCCTTGCCTTTCCTAATGTTTGTAGGAAAATTTAATATTAGATTGAGGACTTTCTAATCCGAGATCTAGTATGTATGCTCCACATATAGTTTATTTGCTTTTATTTTCAAATACGTATATTCATTAATAATGAATTATTAAAAAAAAGCTAAAATAAATACCTTAACACAGTCACCAACAACATGAGCATCCTCCTCAGCACCAAATTCAGTCTTGCCTGGAAATATCAATTAAAAATAGGGCATTCATAGGTGGCATCCATCAGAATATAAATCCATAGATTAGTCCAAGTGTTTAAGCCTGAAGTCATTAAATATCTCTCACCAGCAGAAGGGTTAAACCAAGAAAATAGTCATAATATCAGTCCAATATCAAGGGCAGCTGATACTAAAAATGACTCCATGCTTACTAAGTTATAGCTTTTAAATTGGATGGCAAGGAAAACTACTGCAGAACAACATAACTTGAAGAGGTACGCTATGCTTGGTTAGTTCATTTTGTCAATTTGGATAACTGGGATATATGAAAGTTAGATTTCCTTTCTTCCAAAATTTTTTCTCCGCTAGCTGCTTTGTTGAAGCCAATTAACTTTATTATAATGCTATCTTTACCAACGACCCACCATCTTCAAATGAAAAGAATGCCAGGGTTTTTAAGAAAACTGTGTGTACCTTGTTCGTATTCTTGAACTCTCCTATCTACTTCCTCAACATCTGCAGACTGCCGCAGTATTCCTTCAACTTTAACTCCTGCAAATTCAAAATGGAAAAATCAGTAGGACTCATCACTGAAGAATAAGGTAGAACTTTTTTAATGCATTCAACATTTTTCTTTTCCGTTACACAGTCAGACACATGGAAGGATGTGAAATGAAACGCAGATGTAGTAGAAGACCAACTTACCATACTTCTCTAGAAACCGAAGAGCTTTCTCAAGAAAAGATGGACCTCCATCAATATCTTCTAGAGCTAGCAGAATTGGTCTTCCAACAACCAGAGACTTAATTGGGCGCTTGTCCCTCCCTGGAAACACCGCAAAAAATATGGTGAAAATGAGGGCAGATTTTTTTCAATAAGATGAAAAAATAACATGGATGACAAAAATCTGCACAATCCTATTAATAAAATCTTGAAAATTAAATAAGAAAAAACAAGCATAATCATACAGAATCAACAGCAGAATTGACATATAAATAATATAAGCTAATAAACATTAAATAAATAAATAACATTTAATAAATAATGAGCACATACATTGATGGAAAGATCCTTCAATAGAATCACTAGCATCACTTCGAAAAATCCCATTGTGTCCCATAACAAGGGCAGCATTTGGTGCCTGTGCAAGGGCTTGTTCAAGAGCTGTCTTCCATTCAAACAGGTCTTCTGATGTCTCAGCCTGATATTTCAAAAAACAATCAGGGTTTATATGGCCCAACAATTAATAATGCATTTAGAAGTTGTACAAGTGAATTTTATTCTCATTTTCTTAAAAATATAAAAAATAAAACACCTTAAGGGTGAATGCTCGCCCATCCCTTCCATCTGGAAATAATACTGTAAGAAGCTTTTTGTCTTCTCTAACAACAACACTGGAAAATAAAATTCACAATTTTTACACAGATTCAACATCAAAATTGACAACTACATATCATCAATGTGTCAAACGTACCTCCCTGAATTGTTTAAGTCTATACCCCCCAATGTCAGGTTTACTTCACCCCCTCTCTGTGGAAGGGCAGTCTGCACGATCAATCAAAGTAAAGAAAAAATTATAAATAAAGACAACAGAAGTAACTCTAAAATATTTGAGTAAAAGAAATCAGCACCAATAGGTAAAGACTTTTCTAGTATTATCCAATTCTCTGTTGTCTAAGCCATATCTTACTCTCCATTATCCAATAAGAATTGTACAGTAAATATAATGCCATTTTACAAAAAAAATCAAATCAGCACAAAGTGTATCCACAAAAATGCCCATTAGTTCGTCTACCAAGAAAGCTTAATCAATCACCATATTAATTTTTGTCATGATCTGCCACCATATCTGCTTAATTGAGAGTTGAATCACATAAAACAACAGAGGAAAAAGAAGACAAAAGATACCAAAAGAAGAACGAGAAAGATTTAAGAGATACTGACAGGATCATTTTTGAAGAAAACCAATGACGTGCGTGTGAGTATAAACCATCGCTTCTTCCAAGACTTCCAACCTATTCCTACAGAACATCAAAATGGGATAACACTGATAAATTCATATACCATTGATTTATTCAGAGATAACAAATGCAAAACCATGGAGAACAGGTGTGTCAGATACTTCGCATTAGTAGCTCAAAACATTAGGTTAGTGGTTACCTATCTGTTAGTTATTTTAGTGGGTACAGTTGGTAATGTGAGATGCTTGGTAAAGTTATTTTTCCTAAAAATAAGAAGGGGTGTTTTGAGGAAGGGATATACGGTCACTTTGTGTCAGGATTGAGGCCAATGTACATTTACAGGTGCAGAGCCTTGAAGTTCTACAAGTTCAATCAGTTTTATTACTGATTCTCCTTAGTTCTAACTAGAACCTACCCAAAAATCTATACTGTCGAGAAAATAAGAAAATAAACAAGAAAATGTATGATGTGGGGGGACAAAGATTACCAACCTTTTGAAGATATGAAAAGCGGCCCACTCTTAAAAACCTGCCGAATAGAAACATCAGTTAGGAACCACAAGGTATGTTCTGACTGACTTAACTGAAATAAAACAAGTTTGATCAAAATACATAACACCCTACCTCCAAATCCAACTTAATACTTGGGGAAATAAATACTAACATCATCCTATTTATGGACAGGGGATATCAAGATTGTAGTTAAACAGTGGAAACACAGGCGCATTAGTACTTGTGTATCCACCTTTTTCTTACCCACTAAAATCACACTTACCAAAATCAAAATAAAAACAGATATATAGAAGCACATTTATCAAAATGTTGAGTAAGGGTAAAATTGTACAAAAAATCTGTACAACGAAAACAGTTACAAAAATTAGTATCCCATTTATCATAGCTTCTTCAGATTTGTCAACTACCATATATGTTTTCACTGCTATTTCTTCATTTTGAGAATGTAGTTCAGCAAACAGGTGAGTCAATCAGTTCTAATTAATGGGCTAAAATGCTCAATGTTTTTTATTTACATTTTTCTCACCCGTCCATCTGTTACGTGCATACTCATCCTCCAGACTGTTAAACCCCTTCTTTAGTTTAACAAAAGAATAAACAGATATATATATGAAATCTGAGGCAATAATCTTAGCTTTCAACATGTCAGCAATTATCAATCACATTGCCCACATAAGTCCCTTTCGTTGCCACAAAATTATAAACACAAACAAAAATTCAAACGAAACTAAAAGAAAACCAATTATATTGAGCAAAATTCAATTAAAGTAACGTAACAGTCCCTGCTATGAAATCAAAGTCCTAATTTTAACTGGGACCAAGAAAAAATACACTCTGCAAACATTCCCTGATCAATTCTCTAAAAGAAAAAGAAATCACCGAAGCCAAATCCCACTTCCATCCCCAACATTGCCAAGGAAACTAACACAAATAAGGGCCAAACCAAACGTGTCCAGTTCAGTCAACAAATCAGGACCTTTATCTCAAACTCAATTTTTCATTACCTAAAGTCTGCATTGGACTCAACCAAAATTTGCAACAAAAATTCAAAATAATCTCTGCCGCTCCAAAGCAAAGCATACCGTATTAGAAGCACCAGGTCTCGGACGCTCAAAAGCCGCTAAAGAAGCAGACATTTCCACACAAACGCAGTATCACCGAACAAGCAGCATTGCCACTAACTTCAAAACCCCAAACACCCCATCAACCCCAAAAGGAAAATCAAACTACGTTGTCAATCTCTCAACATTTGAAAACCCCCACAAAACCAATCACAGTTCCCTGTTGAGTCAACCCATCGGAGAGATCCCCCAGTGAGTTCCAACCCAACAGCAAACCCACCAAAATCTCTGAGATCTGACCGAAAAGTCCCAACCTTTCAGCGCCTAGGGTTAAAAAATTCCAACTTGATTCTATCTCCACATGAACCACAAAAGGGGCAAGAACTCTCCCCTTCCGGGGCTCAATTTTCCGTCACTTTTTCGGCGATTTTCTCGCACTTTCTGGGGAGATTAGGTGGGAAGAGGAAGCAACAGTGGTTGTGCGGTAATGTGAAAATTCTTAAGAGAAGGGTTCCTTGCTTTTCACCTACTTCTGGTGTCTGAGTGTGCTTGGGAAGGTAGAGAGAGAAAGAAGGGGTAGAGAGAGAAAGAGAGGGAGAGAGGGTAAGGGCATTGGGTCCGATATAGTCAAGTTTAAGTCTTGTCAGGTAACTGTCCAATGAAAATTTGCCACGTCAGCAACATACCAGAGTGAGTGCTTGTAAATTATGAATGTTACCTAAACATATAAATAATGGTCTTATTTGGATGGTTGGATTTTGGTTTTGGATGCTCTTTCTAATTCAAAATACACTTACTTCCTTAAATTTTGTTTGTACCATTCTCTATGAATTAAAAGCTTTCACGTAAATGTTTTTTAGTTTGCATAGATAAATATAGATAAAAAAAGTTTCATTTGTAAATTTTACAATAAAAATTCATTTTCTTAATTTGGAATGTTTAACTCTTTTAATTAAAGTTTGAGGTTTTGAATATAGAGTTTTTATTAAGATTAATTAAATATCAAATAAAAGTCTCGGTATTTTCTAACCATAAAAGAAATAGCCCGATGGTCAATTTTGGTTACTATGGATTATTTATGAAAATCTTTGTGTGTAAATAGAAATTACTCATACTATTTTTTACTTTTTCTTTCTAATTTTGACACGATTCTCTTCACATGCATGTGTTACTAACAACATTTGAAACCTACATAGAAATAGATACTTCTATATATGTAAACTAAACTAGTTCAGTTGAATTTCTAAAAATGGTTATAACTTGCACTTTAATTTCTATCTAATAATATTGAAGGTAATTTCAGTTATATCACTATCAATTCAAAACATCTATTCAAAATAATAATAAAAAATAGCACATAAATTCAAAACACAAATTCATGTGTATATATGATTTAAAAATGAATAAATAAACTAAAAATTGTGCAAATTTTGCAACAAATGGAAAAATAATTTGGGATGTGATTGCCTCTTCTGTTGAGCACATGAACCTCTAACCCCTATCATGGAAACCTACAACACATGATTTTCTATTTTCTATTAGTTTTGTTTAAAAGGGGGAAAATGAGGTTTATGATGAAATGGATCTGTACTTGGTAATTCAATATATGTTTAACATCAATGTTTATGATAATTAATGCAATGAAGAGCATGTTTGGAGTCAACTCACATTAAAATAAATGCTTAATTGTAAAATTAGGAAATTCAAACCAAATATTATTATGGCAACCACAAATTTTCCTTCAGCAAAAAATATTCTTCAACCAATGGTTTGAAGACATAGAGGTCACCTAATATTGATTAAAATATTTAAGCAGAAGCAAATCATGATTAAGGGTGCCATGTTATTTTAAACACCATAATAAGGAAACTGTTTAAAGAAAAGATGAAATGTTTGCACGTGAAGTCTCTTTGTTTTTTCTTAAGAAAATATATATTAACAGCATCAGAATTGATTTAGCATTTCAAAATTCAACTCGAAAAGTGTGAGAATGCAGAGAAGATGATGATAAAAAGTTTATTAATTATCTTATTTCAGCTTCTTTTCTGCAGAAACAATTTTGAACAGTACAAATGGATACTGTTTTGTTAATCAAGATGCCAGTGAGGCATTCACACAAAAAGCATTTGCACAAGTTTTTTTCTTTTATAGAAAAGGGAAAAAAAAGATGAAAAAGGGATGAAAAAGAAAGAGCACATAGTCATAATTATGGCTTTGTATTAGTGTCATCTACCCTTCTTTATTTGTATTTCTGTGGTCTTTTTCATTATGAATTATGAAAGAGGTTGCAAAGTTAAATTGGTCCATTAATTGAACCTTTGCTTACACTGCAATGAACACAACCATTGCAAATATTCATATTATACGTAGTTATTCTATAGGTTAAATACAGATATAAATCGAAATTAAGATTTTTATATGTTTTAAATTTTAATATGCTTACATTTTAAAATATATAAAATAATATATATAATTGTTCTATCACATTTACTAATCTTATATAATTCATGAGTCCTTATTTAAGACAATTTAAATATTATTTTCTCTTAATACGTTTTTTAAAAATAAAACTGCGATAGTTTTAAACTTTAAAACGACAATACTTATGGTAATTAATCTTAATCATGTCATGAATTTGAGATTAAAACAATAATCTATTCATTTAATTAAATTATATTAAAAAAAAGTTTAAATATTATTTTCCTCCATTTACCTTTTAAAATATTTTTTAAAGAGAAAATTATAATAAAATTTTAGACTTCAAAACGGAGGATACTTATTGAAAATTATAATGATAATTAATTCTAATAATATCATGGATTTCAGATTAAAATCATGTCAATTTATTTAATTAAATTATGTTAAAAAAACAGTTAAAATATTTATTCTTCCATTTACCTTTTGAAATATTTTTTAAAGACAAAATTATAATAGAATTTCAGATTTTAAAACGAACAAATGAAGATGAAGATCATGATGAGAGGATTTAAAGTGTGTTTGTGTGTGTGATTGAAAAGAAGAGAGTTATAGAGGGGTGACTGGTTGTGGAGGTAGCAGGTGAAGTGGTGTTCTGGACAATTTGTCTGCTTCGGTTAGAACAATGAAATGATGAAAGAATGAGTGAATGAAAGAGGTTAGACTTAGTAGGCTTTGTCTTTTGGGTACCTTTTTTGGTGTCACATTCCTACACCATCATCTCTACCTCATGGTGGTCCAAAATCCTAATCTAAACATGTTCTATGAACTTGCTACACAAAAGTTGATACACAAAAAATGGTTAACAAATTTTAACCTATTCATTTTTATATGCATCAAAGCAACTTACTTTTATAGACAAAATGTTTTCTTACTAAAATTTAACTAATGTTTGGACACATAGCTTACTTTAAAAACACATTTTTTTTTTTATAAAATCAAAGAAAAGAAAGTTCCCCAAACATCTGAATTTGGTTGAGTGTTACTGGGAACAGCAATAAAAGCAGTTACGCATTTTTGTTCTAAAGTAAAGGAAGCATGAAGTGGTAGTCCTTTTAATAAGTGAATTCTTTGGCCAAACTTAGCAATGGCATAAATTAGGGAGGGAGAGGCTATGAAAGATAAAAAGAGCAAAAAGGCATAAAGTTAAAATGAGGGGAAACATGTTACAATTAAAAAAAAAAGTATTTTGTTAAATACTTTATCAAAAATATACGAATGTTTAATTTAAAAATAGTATTTGCAAGCTTTAAATGGGTTGTCTTTTAGGAAATATTATTGATCATACATACCTAGTGACAAAACTTGATCATTTTTAGGGTTAAATATGTTTTTAATCCCTACATTATCAAGCGATTTTATTTTTAGTCTCTCTTTTAAGATAAGGTACTTTTTGGTCCTTCTCCTTTATAAAAACATAATTTTTCGTCCTCAAAAGTTAAAGGCGTTAAAAAGAAGCTGGCTAACGGTGGAATATTACGTCAATTTTTTTCTGCACTGAGTCAATCTATCCCTCACCGTAGTCACCATCTCCATTCGGTCATCATTACTATTCGGTCATCATAATCATTCGGTCATAACCAATACCGTTCGGTCACCAACACCATTCAGTCATCATAATCGTTCGGCCATGAACGGTCATTACCGTACGGAGAGGGATAAATTGACTCAGTGTCAGAAAAAAATTGACGTGACACTCCACCCGTTAGTCTGTTCAGCTTCTTTTTAACACCGTTGATTTTTGAGGATGAAAAATTACGTTTTCCTACCGGAGAATGACCGAAAAGTACCTTAGTTTGAAAGAGGATCTAAAAACAAAATCGCTTGATAGTTTAGGAACTAAAACCATATTTAACCCTAATTTTTATCCAGAATTATTTTTATGAACTCAAAAAATTACTTACTAAAATAATTATCCTTTTAAAAATTTATTAGTGAGACTCGATACTAATGAAATTAATGTAAGAATTCGCATTATTTTCAATTAAAAATCTTAAATTAATGACTTTATAAGTCATTTATATTTTTATAACTTATATTTACGTTTGAATTTTCAACCTATAGAATTTTCAGCATGTAACAAAACATAATAACTTGGGACATTATGAGTTCAATCTTTATCAACTAGGTCAACTTGTGTTGGCTTGATCATGATTCCTTGTGCATAGAGTACAAGAAGAAGAGTTTCCAAAGAGAGAGATAACTCAGAGATTGGAGCTATCCTTTTTCCTAACCTCATCTTTCATGTCTTACATTTTACACCTTATCAGTGTCAACCACTTAGCCATAGCCATACAAATTGCTAAATAGATCCAATTAACTTGTTTTTTCTCTTCTTATAATTTCCATCCAATATTGATTTTTAATCACTAAAGTTTTTACATTCAGTATATTAAGCCATTATTGTTTTCAGTAGCCCTATCAACCTACACCAAGAAAGCAATACTAGTGTTTTTTTGATTAAATCCTAACAGGGTCACCAAAAACATGTTCCTATACATGGTCATCATGTTTGTCCAATGTTATTTAACCAGATTATATATATATATATATATATATATATATATATATATATATATATATATATATATATATATATATATATATATATATATATATATATACAACTTTAGATATACTTTGATTCCTCTGACGACCACTGTCTAATAAACAATAATGTCACTTAAAACTTACACCACATGTGACCCATTTTGAAAGAAAGCTCATAAGAAAAGGATGATTGAGGCAAAACAAAAAATATTCAGTTTGAAAACTCTAAAGGAAGAGGAAGAAAACATAATCTCAAGCATGATGAATTACTTTATATGAAAAGTCAAAATATCACCTTCTTTGGTACTGTATGTTTACTCAAAGTTTCATATACTTGCATTGCAATGTCTATCTTCAAATAAACTCAAGGATTCAAAAATTTGTTGTGGTTTCCTATTTTAGCATTCCTTGGTACTTTCAACTGCTTCTCACCATCATTGCTTGGAACCATCATGGAGTGTGCATATGAGAATTTTCATGGAGATGGTAGATTCTTTGCTTCTTCCTCTCCTTACCCTTATCAAAGAACTTCATATCATTACTCACAAAGCAAAAAGAACATTCTTCTTTAAGCTTGATCTTCACATTATTTATTATTCTTTCCCTTTCAGGGGTTGCCAAAAACTAATGCCATGTATCTTATTTCTCATCACTTAAAAAAAACAAGAGTTTTTGTGATGACAGTAATATATAAAAATTGATAAACTGTGTATCTGTGAACTGCATTCCGTATTTTATGTTTCTGCTATGTATTGCATTCCACTTTATACGTATAATTTAAGTCTTCTCAGTTGCACATGCTTTTGTTCTGATTACTTTTGATGCATGAAAAATAAGTACAAACAAACTTGTTTCTCACTGACCCAACAGTATCTCAGTCATGTGTATACCAGTATCCATTCCACATGAATTGATCTGTGATTCATCATGCAGATTTCAAAATAGTAGTTTTGGATATTCCTAGCTAACCGTGTTTTACAATTTTATTTTTCAATCCTTGATTCTAACATAATGTGACAGATGGGAATACCAGTATCTAAATAGCAATAAAACATGAGCTCTTTGAACTTTTATGTTAAGTTTATAATTGTCAAAGAAGTACCACTAGTTGTGTATGTATCCTGCCGTATAACTTGTACTATTTACCTTATCCTTATGACATATTTATCTTATCCTTATGTAAGTACAGAAATGTATTCATAACTTTCTGATACAAATAACATGTTATATGCCCTCGGTGTAAGAACTTGCAGAGACATGTACTTCAATGGAGGGCCAAAGAAGTTCAATCACGTTTCTTGTTTGAAGAGGAAGCATGGTCTTTGCTCCAGAATGTGGATGAATGAAAGGTGGCATTGAACAGTAGAACAGATTAAGGGATTTTAAAGCCACTAAAAATGAAGAGAAAGAATGAAAGTATGATTACTTTAGTTAACTCTTGATGCTAATAATGCAGCTTATTTCTGAAGATCAGAAAATCAGTAGGGAAGATTATGCAGTGGGGTTGGTGTTATGTGGGGTGGTGGTGTCAATGGTTAACCCGTTTGACATAGGAAGGAGCTATGTATGTTAATGTGGGGATGGAGAAGAAAAAATAATCTTGTCTTGTAATGCATTGAGAGGAAGGACAATGCCATGTGAAGATGCATAATGTGGTCCGTGATGGGGTGTTTGTGACATCAGTAATTGAGGTAAACGTGGCAAAAAATCTAGGAGCAAAAAGGGAAGTTTTATATCTGCATGATGAGAGGTACAAAATCAACTGCTTTATCAATGTGTTTGATGTAATATTGATACATATTGAAAGTGGATTTTTAGTATCAAATGTACCTTTTTAAGGTGCATGAAGTTATGAGTGCAGTTTATACAGATTGTGGAGAAGTACTTTTGCCATCACTGGCAGAATGATGAACTCTTCTAGTAAGAGCACAGGAAAAGTATCATTTGAAAATTTTCAAGGCATAGGAGTCATGGGTGATGAGTTAACTGTGATGTCTGAGCCATTTGTTGAGTGATTGAAGCTTCACCAATACAACTTCTAACTTAGCTTGTTGATTACAATGTTACAACTGGATCATGCCTCACTGAGGTATGATAGTGAGACTGGCAATTTCATTCCAAAGGAAGCAGTAATTGAAATAAAATCCCCTAGCACTTGCTCATGATTTTTGAACCAGCATGATTAAGATTCAATGTATATATATGTGACCACAGAGAAAAAAACAAGTACTGTAAGAAAGAAAGTGGCTAAGTTGTGGTTGTCTTCAGTAGGAAACCTATTCACATGTGGGGGTGGGGGGTGTTTGTGGAAATGTCCCCTCTTTCACTTCAACAAAAATTACAAAACAAGTATTGTAAGTTTTTATGTTTTGTCTCTTATTGCTGCAATTTTCAATGATCTGAATCCAAACTCTGTTTGAGTTTTACTCATGCCCCACAATTTATAAATTTAACACACACACACACATATATAGTAAAATATCTAATTAAATTATTTTCAAAACAACTTTAAAAATTACACCATGTCTTTTTTCTTTCTTTTATTAACTAACGGTCAAATATGAATTGTCTTTTTTTTGGAACCATTTTAATAAAACAAAAATAAAATGTTAGGATGAAAAATAACTTTTCCCTCTTTCTATGTATACAAACACTTACTTCATACATGTTTTATTATTTGCTAAGTCAGCATCTCGGGTATGATTAAAATGATATCAATACAATAGGCTGATAAAATAAATAAAGTAATCATATATTATTTATGCATCGAATAGATTATTTAAGTTAAATAAGACAATCATCTTATATTACTAAATGATTTGATAGAAAGATCAACTAGTTGATTAAGAGTATCAACGAAAAATACAATGAAGAACTCTAGTATAAACATGTTGATGAATGAAATGATGATTTATCTTTGTACGAAAGACCTTATCTGTGTAACCTAAATAACAACGATTAATGGAGGATTGGTAAGTAGAGAAAAAGTCATCGAGAAACGAACAAATGTAAATTATTTAAATTTAAATGGTGTAATATTAACAAGTGCATTATTCTTGGGTTTAATGGTAGACTAATTGATAAGCTTTTGTTTTTCATTGGGACAAGACTCTTCTTTCATCAATAGTGTATTTGGGTGCTTTGGAGTGTTCAATAATTTAATCGTGCATTTTCATTCTATAACTTTGTTTATTTTCTTGTTTCTTTTAGTTAACAATAGTTTAATGTAAAAAAAATATAAATAAAAGTAAATGAATTCTCTAATCTGGTTTGGATTGGCTTTATGATTTTGTTGTATTTTTCAAAACAATACAACTTATTACTAAATTATCCAAAATAAATCATTAGAAACGATTAATTTCAAAACATGTACTTCAATTTCATCTTTCCAAATAGATAATTTAATAACTTACAAAACACTTCAGATAATTTTCAGAAAATATAAGAATTTTAAAAGAATATTTTCTTGGTAATAAGAGTCGCTAGGAAAATGAGTATTTTGTACCGCCACAATAGTTGTTCATTAACGGTAAAAAAGTGACGCGTGAATTACTTCACACCGTTGCTTTCTTCAACTGGCGCTCATTAGCTTTCTGGCTAGACAGACAGATCCAAACACGCTGTCAATATAACAAACGTCAGAGACGGTCTCTTACAGCTCAAAAATATGGCTAAGATGGAGCAGTTGTTCCATGGTCCACCTTTACATACCTTTTTCTTCTTCAAAATTAATTTATAGCAACTTGTGCAATCTTAAGGTTTAGCAAGAAGGTTAAAAACAGGAGAACATGGATAAATTAAAAAAATATACATTAAGCTGACAAAGAGAACAAGGGCCGAGAAGTTTAACAATACCGGTTCACTGAGCTATGAAAAAACAAATGGAATTTAAGACTTACCCTTACCCGTCTTGAACAAGAGAACATTCATGACACCCTCAAGCTGCAACACTATACATCAACTAAAATCTTTGGGCTGGTATGAGAATACAATAAACGATATAAGTTTTCTGCCCCTCAAACTTTATATGAAAAAGAAAAGAACACTTCAATCTATGGCAAGAAATTCACTAGCAGAAAAGTGGACAACCCAGTAATATAGTTGAAGAAATGGAATCTGCAAATCAAAGGCAGATAAAAAAGAAGTGACGTCTGCAAGTTGAAGACCACAAGGAAGCACACATAGAATTCACTTGCCAATCCTTCACTAAAAGCAAGATGGTAGCGCGGGCCCATGGCAAACAAAAGCCAGCACAACATAAACTACTACAAGTAGGATGAGAATAAGTGCAACCCTGCAACATGCAACTGTTTAGTCAGTAAGACCGAAAAACAGAGAATCCTCTGACTGTAGTTAAAGATTGATTAATGATGTTATGACGAGGTTTTACAAATGAAGCAGTTTGTTGCCTACTATTTGAAATTATCCTAAATCTAGTAGAGGTGAATTCAAATTTTACTTTATGGAACTCTCAACACACAAAAACTTTAATTTTTATTATATTTAGAAAGATGTTGCACTATCAATAACATAAAAATCAATCGAATGTAGGGGGATTTGTCATGCAAATATAGCTTGGCAATTATAATTTTATATCATATGAGAACACGGAACCTTAATGATAACACTATTTTTGGGTTTCTTGGAAACCTTATATGTTGCAAATTAGACACCCTCGCATGGCCCTTCCCCTCAAATGTGTTCAACCAAGGGCCCATTTGTCATAAAGTTGCCTAGAATTGATTTTGATAAAATTAATTTTGAACCATTGAAATAATTAGAACACGTTCAAATTAAAAACCATAGGCTTATACTGGTACTAGTGTTTTTATTAGAAAGTGTGATTTTCAGACACCGAAGAAGCTAGATCTAACTTTGAAGTCCGCCACATAAAAGGAACATTTAGATAATTTTGGTGAGGCATGGGTGTCTTCTAGTTCACTGGATCAATTTCTATACATTCCACTTTGAAAGGTTTGATATGAAGAAGGAACATAAAAATGTTGTGGCAATGCACTGTTTATGCGAATTTGTGGGTTTGATAGGAAATCCCACATCTCCAAGATTGTATTCTCACACACACCTCTACAATTTTATGAGATAAAATCATTTTCACTTCTTCAAGTGTATCAGTGTTGCACATGCAAGGAGACTACACAACTCTCCTACTTTAACTAGTTTTTAGGAGCTTCCATTTGTCTCTGGTTTTCCTCCTCTTTGGTCTTTGTTGAGGATTTCATACCCTCCAACCTTTTTCAATTTTACCTCTTCCTTTCTCTAATACTTTTTCTTCTTTTATACTTTTACAAGTGAAATTATTTCTACCAAGAAAATTACTTTAGTACATTTAGATTTACCAACACTTCAAGTTACAACCAAAGTTTAAGCCCAGATGATTTCCATCATAGTCCTCTGAAATTCTGCTGAATATATATATATATATATATATATATATATATATATATATATATATATATATATATATATATATATATATATATATATATATATATATATATATATAATCTCAGCATTGAGGAAAATCAAGTGATCATGCAAGAAATTATACAAAAAGAATGGAGATGAGGTTTCAGATTCATTCAAAAGACTGCAGTTTTTTCGTTGCAAGTTCAGCTAACATGAGTGAGTTTTAGATAGAGAACATACGTGAGCTTGACATTTCTCCACCACACGGTGCTTCTGAAGCGGCGAGCTTGCTTCCTGAAGCGAAATGTATTTCCTTGCATATTAGCAGTTTTATCCACCAGCAACTCCAACCGATCACCTCGATCTAAAACTTTGTCAATATTTTCTATCATGACATTTCGTACCTGTTAAAGAACCCAAAAGAAAAAAAGAGAACACACATTGAGAGCAAAACAACCAAATGAACAACAAATAAGGCTCGACTCAGAAAAACTTCTCAACAAATACACAAAGGAAAAGAAAATAAAAAGGTAAATAAATCCAGCTTCTGTCATAAATTAAAAAGTTAAAATTAACTTTAGTCTTACACACCTTCACTTTTCGGAAGCTCTCTTATCAAAACTTCTCCCAAAGCTATAGAGCATAACAGGATTTTAACTTAATAGGAGAAGTTCGATAAATTTTATTTCAGTTCATTCTCTAATAAGTGTTTACATAGAAGCTTATCCAAAATAGACCAAACTATAAAATGTAAAAGTCAAAGTGCACGTCAGTGCAGCACTGTCTTGGAACATATATCAAATGGAAAGGCTGCTCACTAATCATTATTAGATGTATTTAATTAATTATAAATTTAATGTTCCAATATCAAGCTCATTTTGAATTACTAAAATAGGATGAAATGAAGCGGAATTGATGCAAAAATGTAATCATACAAGCTACTAACTCACTGATTACCATTGACAGGGTTGTTTAGCCACACACTCGCCAAACAATCAGTTCTAAATTTTCAATTACTCAAAAAACCGAAGAGAAAAACCACCACACCTGAGACATTTCACCTTTGAGCCGATTGATCCTATCGGCGTTAGGATCGCTGGAGTAATACTCCATCTGCTGATTCAAAACCCTAGAGAATTCCTCGTTCATTCCGTAAGGCTGCGCGGAGTGAACGGCTCGCCCGTAAGTCCGCACGAACTTCTGATGAATATCCTCGAGAAACGCGAAAGGAAGTCTCCCTGCAAGGAATGAATTCAAAACATTAAAAGTGAATAGGTGATGGATTTGGGTTTTACAGAAGGAGTAGTGAACAGATCGGAAAACGCACTGCCGGCAGTGTCGTCAGCCATGCAGAGAACGGTGAGTCCATCGGTGCGTTTAACGTGGAAGATGTAGCGATCCTGAGAGTAGGAAACGTGCGTGTCGTTGCTGCCTGGGATCTTCTCGAGAATCTGCCGCGCGATTGCGCTGGCGTTGGTGGTGGTGCCGCTGTACTCCGCCAGCACCACCGATCCGCGACCTACCAGCGCGTACAGAATCCCCATTCGGTTCCGATCGGTGATCAATCGAAAAGCGCCAACACAACCAATACCAAACCCTCTTCTCTTCTATTCTCTTCTTCCACTTCTGTTCATGAAGTGTCCCTTTCTTCTTGACTTTTTGCTTTTACCATCATCACTGCCTTCTGCTTTCTGATTGGAATTTAATTATTGTCTTTGGATTTTAAAATTGCCGTTTTAATTTGTTTCCCTCTGTTATTTACTACAGCTATCATTCAAAATTAAATGAAATTACTTTCCTGATATTTTTTAATATTTCCAAATTTATTTAATCATATTGTTGTTGATAAAAGATTAATGTTTAAGCTTAAGAACGGGGAAAAACGAAAAACTTGACAAAAAGACGGTTGTTGAAACCTTTATCAGAGTTTTAAAATGTCTCTTACTTATTTTGTGTTTGTAGTGAAATTGGACAAACGTTTTTAGATTGACGCATACACGACATAATGATAGTAGTGTTTTAAATGGCTTTGTAAGGGTTAAGTTAGTTTTATATGAAATTTTGTTTTTCTAAAATTAAAGAAATTGAGAAAAAATAATTAAACTATTGTTTCTACGGGGATTAGAGTGATTTGGGAGAGATGATTTGAATGGATTTGAGGGTAATTTATTTGTTGTTTTTTTAGTGGATTTGTGGATAATTGAGAGTGGATTTCGAAGTAAAGTTTGTGAGAATTGGTGGAGCATTTGATTGATGTGACAAATTTAAAAAATTTGTTTAATTAGTAGAAATTAAAGATTACCAAAATGTTCCTAGTAATTTAAAATGTTATTTGTTAATGTTATATTTAATTGTAAAAATATTTATAAAGAGTAAAAAATTAAAAATAATAATTAAAATCAATTTTTTTAAAGTAAAAAATTTATAATTTAGTAAAATGAATTTATTGAAAAATTATAATTTTTAGAAGTAAAATGAATTTAGTAAAAAAATTATAATGCTCAAAAGTAATTTGCAAACAACATCTATTACAACATCAATTTTTGCAATTGCTTATCAATTATAATAATTACTTTTAATTATATAAAAAAGTATTTGAATGAATTGATTTCATCATTTAATTATTGTGATATAAATTACAAAATTGATAACCTAATTAGAAAAAGTAAAGGGGACAAACTCTACCAATTTAGCTCTAACAATTAACCTAAATAAAGGGAAAATAGATATACAACAATTTGCTAATAAATACTAACTATTATAATTTAAAACTAATTATTATAATTGATACTAACTGAATCTATAATTGCATTTATTCCTATGACACTACCACACCCAATAGAGAGAATAACATACGTTTAAGAACTTAAAAATGTAATAAAAAAAATGAGTAATCAAAACGAAAATAAACCAAACTCAGAAGAAGTGAAATTGCAATTGCAACCCTGGCCGAAGGCTTCCAACCAGCTCAACGTTAAACAATTTTTTTATTTTTTTTAATTAATTGTAATCCTTTCTTACAACTCTACTATACCTGAAAAGTATAAAAATAACAAATTTTAGTTTTTGGTATTTTATAAACTATGAACTTAGTATAGTATCAACAACAATAACAAACAATAAACAGGTTCAATCAAACAACAAGAGCAACAAACAAATTCAAGTTCAACAAAAAACAACAACAAATAAGTTTTTCAAAACAAAAATGAAAACGAAAATTAACCTTCAAAAGGTGGGTTCGTCGGAATAAAGTGTTCCCACCCGTGAGAAAGAAAACAGAATGCGCCTATGAAGGACAAGAACACGAAAATAATCGGTCAAAACAAACGAAAATTATACATAAAGTAGTTAATTAACATGCATTTGTATCAAATGAAAGAAAGATATTACATCTGATGGTTGTCAAACTTTGTTCGAGAAAAGTTTGAGAAGAGAAGAGGGTCTCGCGTGCTAAGATAAAGTAAATAAATTTTCAATCTCCCGCTCAAACTAAGAAGAGGAAACTTTTGGTTGACAAATAATATGTCGAAGCTCCTACAAAATTCGACGTATTATACATGTGGTTTAAAAGAAAAAAGAAAAAAAGAATTAAAAAGGGGTTATTTTTTGATTTTTGACGGACAAATAATACGTCGCCCTTATAAAATTCGACGTATTATTTGTTATTTAAAAGAACAAAAAAATAATTAAAAATAGTGACTTTTTGGCTTATGAGTGACAAATATTATGCGATTTGACCTAGTATTTGTGGTTTAAAAGAAATAAGAAAGAGAATAATACGCTAGTTTAAATAATTACCATAATAGAAGGTCGAATTGGATGAAGCTTCGACATACGTTTTACAATTTCATTTATTTACAAAAATGTCGGTTATTGAATGGTTAAACGTTGAAAGCGTTATACCTTATTTTTGCATTAGTGATCACCATGTAATAATTTTCTTCTTGATCTTATCTTAAAACTACAAAACTACTAGTTGCTGCGTTCTTATTTTTTAAGAATTATTTCTTAAACTTGGACCTCTACTTGTATAAATTAAATAAATACGTAATCCATTATCCTTTTACTTTCATAATCTCAACATAACATTTTATTATTCACGTTTACATACATTTAGTTTGTCCTGTTCCAGTATAAATATTAGAGAAAAAAAAAGGAAATTTAAAAACACCATTAATAAAAATAAAGGAGTAATATACAAAAGAGTTAGAATTGCATTTAATACAACTGAATACTATATAATGATAGTTGTATAACTTCTTCACTATATTAAAAAGATGGGAAGGGATAATATCATTCAATTATATTGAATTTAATTTTTTTAATTTTTACTCAATACAGAATATAGGCTTATATTTATATTTTTTAATAATTTTTTAAAATTTAAGCATAAATTTAAGTCTATATTTAATAAAAGTGACAAATTTAAATATTATAAAATAGAAATTCATAACTTTAATATTTTGAGGATTTGAAGTAACATTAATATTAATATATTATATAGATTAAACTCGTGTCATATTATAGATATTTTCTATACAATAAAACTCTTTTAAAAAATATACTCATTGAAAATAAGTCTGATTGACATTAATATAATTTCGGCTCAATATATAAAAAAATAAAATTGAGTCTTAATTTTTAATATAACGGTCAACTTTATTAATTTTTTTCCCGATCTCATTATGATATTCTTATAAAGTATTTTAAGTTCAGGTGCATGAATTATGAATATAAAATTATAAAGTTATGGTGGTTGGTTTATAAATATATCGAAGGAAGAGAGAATAGTGTAGAGATGCAAAGATGAAGAACATCATAAGCATACTCGTGACGTTGTGTTTAATGAAAAGTTCAGAATGTTCTTCGTCTGACATGAATAGGTTTCCATCTCCAACCATTTCAAACGACACAGACACGAACAGTCTCTTCATTTCCATCGCGAGTGGTATGTCCCCCGATGATCCTCAAGTGTTTTTCTTTTACAACAACCAAAAAGACCCAATCTATTTGCAACCTAGAATACCCTTTACGAAAACTACCAACTTCGATCGCTCGGTAATTATGATGTATTGGGATGTGTTCTCCGTGACTTTCTATGGGTATGATCCTAGCACAGAAGGAAATCATCAAAAGGTCTACTGGAAGGTGGATGGAAACGGTGTGTTTCATAGTTGGGACAACGAGAACTGGGAAAAACGAAAAACTTGGCTAAAAGATGCTTCTTGAAACCTTTACCAGAGTTTTTTTGTATGAAATAATTAAATAAATAAAGTACGTGCATTTTCATCTCCATCAATTATACAATCTCCTACAAAGTCTTTAACTTAAATAATTCTTTTTAATATTTAAACAAAACTAATTAATTTAAAATCACAATCTACTAGGATTAATAATGATAATATCAATAATAATATTTACATTTAAATTTATATCATATTTATCATTTAGATAAAATGTTAATTTTTTAATTTTATTCATTAAATCATTTTCTAAATTATCGCATTCGTGGAAGTCTTACACATTCTTAAATCCATTTAAATCACACCATCTTTTTTTTATCATCTCAAATCAATTCACTCATGTCCTATCTAATTCAACATACACTCATAAAAATAGATTTGGGAGAGAATGAATGTATGAATTTGGAAAAATTTTAAATGTACAATTTATTTGTTTATTTTAAAAAAGATTTTGGGATATTAGCTTTGAATGTAATGTTTATGAAAGTTTGAAAATATTTGATGGAAATGATAGATAAAAAAATTTAATATATAAAAATTTAAAATTTAATTTTTTTTAAGTAATATAAAATAAAGATTAAATTATTTTAAAATAACTTTTAAAAAAGTGTTAATTTTAAATATGGTATATCTATGTAAATCAATTCTATTTATGGATACAATTATTGAAGATTAATTAACGAAGGAAATGATCTATTTTAATAGCAATAGCAATAGTGATTTTATATTCTTCACATTTGCAGCGGTTTTATTCAGCCAACCAATCATCTTCGGGGAGCGAATGTAATCACCTCGATGAAAGTGAGTTTTAATATAATGAAACTTCTTTTAATACCAACCTAATTAAAACAACTAATCCCTCTGTTACTATGCAACAATATAAATAGACTACATGTGATAATTTAAAAATAAACATTATCAACTTAACTTCATTAATTAAAAATAGATTAAATTATTTATCTATTATTCTATTTCAAAATTTATTTTATATTTCTCTTTTGGAAAGATTTACTATTACTTGGTTAGAGTTGATAATTTTTTTCTTGAACTTATCTTAAATTTACAAAACCACTAGTTGCAACATATAATAATTTTTCAAAATAAAAATATTGTTTGTTTTGGGTAGAGTATCTTGTAATATATGATTTTTTAGAAAGAAAAATAATAATATCTGCGCCGAAAGCTTTCCTTTTTCCTTTTTCGATAAAGTGCATACAAGCATTTTCTGATGCAAATAACCATTTTTTGGTTTATGATTATAAATTACAAACACAAACTTGCTTCAACTTTTCCCCTAAACTAAAATATTCACTAGAATCACTTTTTAAATTTATAACAAACTGACCCTTTATAGAAGCTACTATTATTTTGTATAACATGATATTGATAATATTTAGAATATTATCATTTTTCTGAAATATATGATAGCATATTAATATAATAAATTTTATACACTTTATATTTTATAATTTAATTTTACATAATTTGAGATAAATGTATTATTACGTCAATTACACAAATTAGTTAACATGGTTTTGTCTTCTATTATCCTTTGAAAAAAAAGTGTCAACAAAGTGCGAAAGTGTTTGCATATAATCAAAAAGTCACACTATAAAGCAAAGTCAAATTAGAGTAATATATAATAATAGGATTAAGAACACTTTTCCTCTATAATTTATATTATTAGTTTTGACAGGGTTTTTTGTTCATGTAAATTTATGGAGTTAATCCCGTAAAAAATGTTAGTTGTTCAGTTTAAGTTTCTCTACTCATAGTTTGTTATATTTTTATAATTAAATTGTTTATTTGGAGAGAGTTCTATACTATAGAAAACGGAATCCTCATTCTTTCAAAACTTACTATAAATGTTTCTGAAGTTTTCAAATTTTTAAAAGTTATTTGTTTAATAAAAAAAACATGAATTTGTAGGTGTCTATGTTAGAAAACTTATGAAACAAGTAGATTTTGTGATGGTTATTTTACTTTATAAAACAATAGTTTTTCTTTTTGTTTATTTTAATTAAAATATTATGAAATAAATATTTTTTTTGTCTTTAAATTATTATAAATAACTTGTGTTTTATCTTTAAACTAATATAAATTCTAATTCTTCAAACTCTAGTTGGTTTAGATTATGAATACAATCTATAATAGTAAAAGTATCACATCAAACTACTTTTAGTTAGGTAAGTCCACTTGAATGTTGTTTATTTTTTAAAAAACTATTATTTATTGTTTCACCGTTCATTAATATATAATTTCACATTTAAAATATGAGAATAATGTGTTAAAAGTTTTAACTATAAATAAAATCATTTTGTCCAATTTTATAAAGTTGTACTAATCTTAAAATACTTTTTTTCAATGTAAACTATTTTATTCATAAGTTTTGTAAAAATTATGTAAAACATATTCTCTAACCAATATCACATGAAGTGTTTTTCTTGGGATAAACAAAATTTCACACTATAGTATAACATTCATTTTAAAATTCTATTTGACACAAAAAAAAAAAAAACTTTAGAGGTGGTTTGTTGAAAAAATATGCTTTACATCATAAAGTGTCAATAACAAAATAGTTTATGGTTTAATTTAAACATAAAATTATAGTAAATTAATGATAAAAAAATATATTTAACTCATAAATGATTGATAAACTTGTTAAATTAAAGATAATTAATTTTTGGGTTAAATATGTTTTTAGTCCCTAAACTATTCGTATTTCTGGTTTTCGTCCCTCTTTCAAAGTAAGGTACAATTTGGTCCTCATTCTTTTCGAAACGTTCGTTTTAGTCCTCGAAAACTAAACACGGTTTAAAAATTTGGTCCTCATTTAGCAACAAATGAGAACTAAAACCAAAATTCCGAGGACTAAAACGAACGTTTCGAAAAAAATGAGGACCAAATTGTACCTTACTTTGAAATAGGGACGAAAACCAGAAACGGCCAATAGTTTAGGGACTAAAAACATATTTAACCCTTAATTTTTCTTTTATTTTTTAAATAAAGTCGCTTAACACAAGTTAACAATCATACCAACTTAATATTGAAAAAAAATATATATACTTATTTGATCATATGGGTACTTCGTAGAAAAACCATCACAAGAAAATTCTGTCTATTTATCTCTTTAAATAATTTATAGTTTTAAAAACGTAAAAGTTTGTAAAGTCATTGCAACATGGTATTTGATTATAACCATTCCTTTGGAATCATTCAACAAGACCAGATTTCTTTTAGAATATTACTTCATTCATGCATTTTCCAACTTTATAAGAAGAAGTTGGTTTCAAATTGAAATCCTTCTGAACAAAGAAAGTATAAAAAATTAAATAATTGCCTTAGTGCATCACAATACAAAAGAAGGAACAATGATTTCCAAAAGAACATGGCATTAATATTAGTATCAAATCACCAAAGATTTTGGATATAGAATTCTGAATAACAACAATACAATAACCATATGACAAAGTCTTCAACTTCATCACGACACTCCATACATGTTTGACAAGCATTTTTTATAAAAGAAATTTATTATATAGTAGTTTTATTTTGGTAAAAAAAATTATCAAAATTCAATCACATATATATTTTAAGATTTTAGTTGGAAAATCAAGTCAAACTAAAGTCATATAAATTTAAAATGCATCTTCAACATTATCTATATTGATATTCTCTGTGATACGTAAATGCAATATATTTAACATTTATGAAATATCAACTAAAAAACTGACTTACATAGCTAAAAAGTATATCTTTAATATAAAATACAGAAAAAAAAAATAAGATTAAATAAAGGTGTAAAAGTACAAATTGTATTTGTGGTTACTATTATAGGAAGACCGACCTTGATGGGACGTAGCAATAATGTTAAATCAAAGACAAGGTCGTGTTGTGGCATACACAACTTCAAATTCGTTAGTAACTACCGAAACTGATGATGTTGTTCTATTGATTCCTCAATTTCTCCAACCAAAACTAAATTTCCTGTTTTGATCGCTTCATTACATTCAGTTCTCAGTTCTGAATTGTTTTGGGACACAATCATGGCTTCACTATGCCGGCGGTTATCCGCCGCCGGCGCCGGCGCATCGGTCGGTCGGGCTCAGTTACGGCGCCCCGCTGGGATAAGCGAGCTGCGTTACAGTTGCTACGTCAGGAGGCCAATGCGGTTGGTGGCGGCGCGGGCCAACGTATGCGGCGGCGCGTGGGTGACATTCGCCTCCGGAGGGAGGGAGGAGAAGGTGGGGGCTTGCTCCTATGCGGTGGAGGATCGGAAGGTGGCGGCAGATGGTGGAAGGGAATCGGTGGAGGGGAGTGGTAAGCGGGCGGCTGAAGTGGCGGCAGCGGCCGCCACCACGGTGGTGCTGGGTGTGGGGAACCGGGTTTTGTATAAGCTGGCTTTGGTTCCGTTGAAGCAGTATCCTTTCTTCCTTGCTCAACTTGCCACTTTCGGGTACTTTACCTTTAAAAGAAAAAAAAAGGAAAAAAAATTAATAGAAATATATTATTAATAACCATATTCTACTTATTAGCATAAACATAGAGACAGCATGTGTGAATCATGTTTTAAATATCTAAAAAATTATTTAAATTTTAAAAGTAATAATTAAAAATATATATTTAGTTATAGATATAGTCATAGATAAACTAAATTTTAAAATAAAAATAAAAAATATTCTAAGTAATATTGCATAAATAATATTATGAGTAATTATTTAAATTTTAAAAAATAGTTATTAAAATGATAAAAGAATAAATATTTTTTTTATAAATATTTTAAATTATTATGTAATTATTTTAATTTAAAAAGATAGTTACTAAAATGATAAAATTAAAAAATAATTATATTAATTTAAAGAGTAGTAATTAAGAGAATAAAATTGAAAAAAATGAAAGACAATTATAAAAAATATAGATGATGAGATACTTTTATGTTTATAATTAATATAAAAACTGTATCATAGTAACAATAAATAGACACTTATAACATAGATCGAACATTCCAACACATATTATTTCTCATTTTTTGGTCTAGGTAGTTCAAAGGGTAAACAACTCTGAAAGTATTCAGAATAAAATTTAAAAAATAATTAGTTTTTAAATAAATGTTATTAACTTTATGAAGTATAACTCTTGTACTATTATTCGACAAAAAAAACTTCAGTAAGTATGCTTTTATTTCAAAAACTAAACTTCTTACTGCATGAGTTAGTTTATAATTGAATAACTTTACATTTGTAAGATCATTTCAATTAAACCAAAAATAATATAATTTTGTTTCAGATGGAATTGATTTGGAAACATGACCAAAACAAGCATTGAATGTTTGAGATTGTACATTGTTTATTTCAGATATGTAATAGTGTACTTTGGCGTTTTGTATATTCGACATCATGCGGGCATGGTGACTGATGAAATGTTAGATGCGCCAAAGGCTCCATTTGTTGTTGTTGGTCTATTGGAGGCTCTTGCT
The DNA here is from genome assembly GCF_029865625.1 of Vigna umbellata. Classification (NCBI taxonomy): domain Eukaryota; kingdom Viridiplantae; phylum Streptophyta; class Magnoliopsida; order Fabales; family Fabaceae; genus Vigna; species Vigna umbellata. Next base: position 11,737,733 of record NC_142165.1, on the reverse strand, counting down.
GCAGCCACTGGAATGGCTGCAGGAGGTAATTTTGTACCCTTTCTCAGCTTCTGAATCACATTTTCAACTGTTCTTTTTCAAAAGAGTTTTTTTGTGACAGCACTGATATTCATAGTATAAATATGTCAGATTCTGAATTTGGTTATTTGTTGTGCTCTTTCTTGTACCAGCAATTCTATCTGGAGCATCCATTCCAATTTTATCTCAGGTAAAAAGAATCAGCAGTTAATTTTATCTGGAACGTCAAATTGGAAGCTGAAATAAATTTGAACTGACGAATTAGATAATTATCTGAGATATATTGAACTTTAGCATATAAAGTTGGCTATGTTATCAATTCAGTTTCAGTCTGAGCTCATGTATGCAGAACTTACTTAGCTGTTCAGAAAATTGTAAAACAAAGCTGGTAGTTAATTGGAGCTATTCTCTTGCAGACTTTTCTCGTGTGGCAAATACTCCTGTCAATTATTTTTCTCGGAAGAAGATATAAAGTTAACCAATTACTTGGATGTTTTCTTGTATCCATTGGTGTAGTTGTTACTGTAGCAAGGTCAGTAAGTACATGTGACTTTAACAAGGATCGTAGACCATGGTGACTCATGTTATGAGTATCGGTAAAAGCAATGCATGATCATTAGTCAATAAACTGATTCTGAAAGTCTTTAAGCAACTTAATATCATTGACTTAATGATATTAACCTATTAGGCTTCTCTAAGTTTGTGGCAAAAACTTTAGGAAATTTATGATTAGTTTTTATAGCTTCTTACTTATTATATATACCTTTGTTTTTGTTTACTACTGTAGTGGAGCTGGTGTAGGGAATTCATTGAAGGAAGGTGGTATGTTTTGGAGTCTTCTCATGATAATCTCGTTTTTTCTCCAAGCAGCTAGCACCGTGCTTAAGGTTATCATTGTTTAAAATGTTGGCTGCATTTTCTCAACTTAAAAAAATTCTCTGTAGTTACACTGTACTTTTCATATTTTTGCAGGAGACAATCTTTTTGGACTCAACCCAAAAACTGAAGGTCAGTATGGCAGTGAATTGTTTTAATCTATGTTTCCATTAATCATGGCTTTTCAAGGGTCTTAAGGGTGCTTGAATTAGCTTCATGCTGATTACTTTTTCATGGTAAAGATAAAGAAATAAACACTTATTTCTATTTTTTGGTTTATCACCATTATCTTTACAGGACAGAATTAATCCAAACACATTATATTTGTTGTTGAGAATTTAAACATAAGTCTAAGTATCACATTAAATATAAATAAAAAAGTTGAACAACATATAAGAAAGAAAATCTATATATTTTATAAAGTACTAGATTGAAAGTGGTGTCAAGTTTTCTATGTGATGGATTAGATTTGATGTGCATGTTGCTACACTAGTTCCATTTAAAGCTAAGATGGAACACTAATCAGTATTGAATATTATCTGAAGCAGGGAGGTTCCATGGACTTGTTTGTTGTCAATTCGTACGGATCTGCTTTCCAAGTAAGTGTTCTTCAATCTTTCATGAAATATTCATCTTTTAGATTTGCAATATAAATGAAAATAGATGCCTAAATGTAAGGGTATATGCTTAACATAGGCACTATTCATATGCCTTCTTCTACCCTTCTTGTCAAAATTATGGGGCATCCCCTTCAGTCAACTACCAAATTACCTTAAAGATGGTGCAGCCTGCTTCCTAAATGTTGGTACATTATCAAATGGTAAGCTGCATTTCCTTTTCATATTGTCATACTCATACCTTCTAATGCTCAGTTTAATGTCCACTTAAAAACGAGGGTGAAAATTTCAGCATGAATGATGAAAAATTGCATGGAAACTCATCCCTAAATATTTTACTCCCAATTTCAAATTTGATGAGCAGACTTAAAAATCCTTGTTTTCTAGTCTTGCTATTTTTGTGATAATGGTGATGAAAGAAAGGTTTTTCTGGTTCAGGATGTGATGGTGCTCCTCTGCTGCCTCTGTTGTTTATTATTGTAAACATTGGTTTCAACATTGCACTGCTTCATCTCCTCAAAATCTCTTCTGCTGTTGTATCTTGTCTTGCTTCCACATTTTCAGGTATGCAAGCTGTTTGATAAAATTATTGTATGGACCTGGACCAATACACATCCACGGTCTTGAATGATTATTATGTAACACGCAGTCAAAATTTTCAATTTCCCAGAAAGAATTAGAAGAACATAGCTATATATGGGAGATTGACTGAAATCATAAATGTGTTTGTGATTTCAACAATTTTTCAATTTACAAATACATGCTAATGTGAAATTATGAGCATACCCAATTGATAGAATGTGGCTTTTTGTTGTGGCAGTTCCAATATCAATCTATGTGTTCACCATGCCATTGCCATACCTTGGTGTTGCCTCCTCTCTTCCAGCAGGTTTTATGACAGGGGCCATCATTCTCATTTTTGGCTTACTCATTTATGCATGGACCCCTTCAAATGGTTCCTTCTCAGCTCCCACCTAGAATGAGTTAACATGTCATTGAACACAGTAAAACAGCAGAAGGAACTAACTCATGTTCACTTCTCAGTGGTGGCTAAAACAAGGAAAAAGAATGTCTTGTTCTTGTAATTGCTGGAAAGCGTTTTTTATGAGCTAAGCTCAATTTAGAAAGAAATATTCTAGACTGTAGATTGTTGGAGATCTATTTCCGTTAAAGATAACCTTAAATTATAATATTATATAAGTGGGATAAATTTTATCAAAAAGTTAAGATTTATCCTGTTTATGTATTATAATTTTATTTTATTTTTAACTGATACGAAATCTCTAACATAAATTTAAGTTCAATTTTTGTATAAGCTAATAAAAAAGTAAATAGAGAATAAAAGTCATTTTGTTCATGCTGGACAATTTGGATGTGCTAAGAGAAATCCAATATGTTCTTGATCACTAAGAACACAAGTGATTATGTATGTATATACCATTTGGTAAAAAGCATTGGCGTTTCTTTTTCCTAAAACTTCTCAGTAGAAGAGCGTACCTTTTGAAGAATAACTACTGGAGCTTAATTTCAGAGTAAATTCATCGTGCATATGACCTAAATTAGTTTGTTTTTCTTTTAATTTTTTGTTATTTGTGAGTTTAACATGAGAAAATCCTTTTCTTTATTACTTCATCCATGTGATAAATTTAGTGTAAAACGTTGTTTGTACATACATAGAAGTAATAGTTTTAAACATAATCACCATAATATATTATTCCCGAAGAACTATAAGTAATTATGATATAAACTTTAATCGGATTTTGATGTTTTGAGGCAAACTGAGAAACATACTACAATTAATTAAGCAAAAAAGAAAAGAAAAGAAACAGAAAACGTCAGTTAAACAAAATGTTTCAGGTTGAAGATATGAATTTGTTTGCTTTTTTATAAATGAGAAAGTTAAAAATAAATATAAAAAAAAAGTTAAAACTCTCCAATAATTATCATATTTGTACTGAAATCTTAACTTGATCTTCAAATTTCAAGTTGTCTTAATTAAGTCTTATTTTTCTAAAATGAGTAATAAATAAGTCTTTTTGTTAAGTGGACATATAACTTTTATTTTGGACTCTTGCTTCTTTCTACAATTATAAATTGGAAGCTAAAGAGTGCAACAAGAACACACCAAAGGAGGAGAAGAAAACCACTTAGAAGAGAAAGAGAGCCACGGTGAAGGAGAAAAATAGAGAGTTCTAAAAGATGGAGTTTTGTATATCATTCCGAGAGACTGAGATTCATAGAGAGATATTGAGAGAGTTAGAAAAACATTGTAATCCTACTTTTATAGTAGATATATTTTTCTAAACAAGATTTCGTGGTTTTTCTTGAAAGGATTTCCACATAAAAAATTTTGATATTATTTTTTTTTATGCTTTCACGTAGTGTCTATTTTGGATTAAGACTATGATATGTTAACAACTTTTTGACAATAGATTATGTATCACTATTTTATTAGTTCGTTTATTTGAAACGGACCAATCACAAGTTACCTTGCGAAAAAGTTATAAAAAAAATCGTTAAAAAGACATTTTCCTTTGAATTAATAGAAGAAGGAATAAGTATAGTTGTTTCCAAACATAAATATTTCTTTCTACCTTCTAAGAATATCCGAAAAAAAAAACATTTTAAAAAATAATCAACTTATTACCACGTTTTTATCTAGTTAAATTTAATTCTGTAGCAAATTTTAGTATTAGATTAATAATTGAGTTGCAAGATAATGCTACGAATTACTTGAATTAATTTTAAATTTGGACCTTCTTCTAACTTATGTAATTTGCTTTATATTTTAAAATGTTTTTTCTATTTGTAAATTTATTATTTAAATTAGCATATTGTGAAGACCAATAAGTTCAAATGTTCCCGTCAATTAATTTGTAAGTGCAACAAATCATTATCAATGCTTAAGAAATCATTTTTCTTCAATGAACAAAGAAAAAGATGAATTATGTGTATGGTAGATATCAAGGTGTTCACGAGTAGTCTTAATAAATACATTTTTATGGTAGTAATTAAATATTATATTAATGATGGGGCAAAATTATTTAACATTGAGAAACTAAACAAATATGCAATTAAATTTTTAAAATTATTAAAATTATACACTCAATATGAAGGAAAACTGGATTTAGCTAAATTACATAAAGTATTTAATAAATATAATAAACAGTATTATTGCGTGTTAAATACATATATGGGTGGTATTAACTACACCACATTTAATGAACACGATAAATAAAACTTATTTAATAATTTAATACATTAGGTGGTGTGATCTTGAAAATAATTAAATTTTATTTAATAAATAACTTGTGAATATGTAAGTTTATTTGAGAAGTGATATATTTTTGATAAATTAGGTGGTGTTCATAGGAATGTGAGTGTAGGTAAAGTGTAACATGTGAAGTGAGTCTTGCAAAGGAAATATCAATAGCTATAATGTCAATTTTGAGAGGAATTTGTGCGCTGAGAGTGGGAGTGGCAACTCCAAAACCTTACCATCTTCCCTCAATCTTCTCATCATCCTTCAACATTCATACCCTCTCACACACCACTTTTTCCAGAACCTTTCGTTTCCACCCACCTTCAATTCCTCTTTCATCCTTTGTGCCCCTCATACCTCCCAAAGCAGCAGGTACTCATTTTCTGAAAACCCCATTATGTTTTTCCCCTTAATTTTGTTTCTGATAGCATTTGGTTACGTGTCAATATTTTCTTCTTATGTGGTGAAAAAGTTTTTATGAAAAAAATCTATTTTTTCATGCAAAAATATAATTTTTCATGATAAAATCTGTTTTTTCATGAAAAAAATCTGATTTTTCAGCCTCTTATGGCACTGGGAGTGGTGGTGCTGAAGGTGGTAGGCCAAGGGAACTATTGGTGCAGCATTTGTTGGTCAAAGAAGATGACCAGAAGCTTCTGTTGGATCTTCTGCAAAAAATCTCTTCAGGTTAGTGACACTGAGGGATTCGGTTATTTTCTGCTACCAATGTTAGGTTTTGGAAGGTGTTTGTTTCCAGTTTAACCGTCTACAGCTTGTTTTTTATGTGTTGTTTGTGTGTTCAGGTGAAGATTTGAGTGATCTTGCTGTGGAACATTCACTTTGCCCATCCAAAGAAGAAGGAGGAATGCTTGGATGGGTCAAAAAGGGTCAAATGGTATGCTTTTGAGATTAGATTAAACCTTATTTTTGTGGTTTCCCTGAATTTGCAACCTTTTTGTGCTCTGTTGGGAAGCGGTTGCAGTTGATTTCTTCGCTGCCTTGTGTACTTTTAAAGGATAGGATACATATATAATTACTATAAACTTTCTCTGGGTAGGTGATAAAGGGGGTGAATTATTAGAAAGTGGGTTTTTTAAGCCTAACTCAACCCCACAAAACCGGCTTGTAGGGTGAGGTTTGCACCTCACTTATATATTATAATTTGGCCTTATCTCTAGTCGATGTGGGACTTCCAACACACCCCCTTCACGTCGAGGTATAGACATCTCGTGCGTGATAGTAGAAATTGGGTGGTCCGATAACGGCCCGATAGCGGGTGGAATAGAAGAATAGAATGTCCACTTAGAACTCGCTAGGATAGGCACTAACCATGGCTCTGATACCATATTAGAAAGTGGGTGTTTTAAGCCTAACTCATCCCCACAAAACCGGCTTTTAGGGTGAGGTTTGCACCTCACTTATATATTATAATTTGGCCTTATCTCTAGTCGATGTGGGACTTCCAACATGAATTAAGTATGATTTGGCTATATGGTTCTGGAAAGGAAGCAGATGGGGTAGTGATCTGGTTATGGTTTTTTCCACTGATTTTACTTAAACTGTACAATTGTGTGATTTCAATTTGGTGTCTGATGGTGAAAATTTGATAGGTTCCTGAGTTTGAGGAGGCTGCGTTCAGTGCACCTTTAAACAAAGTTGTAAAGTGCAAAACCAAATTCGGATGGCACCTGCTGCAGGTTTTATCTGAAAGGTATTTACAGGCTTATGCTTCTAAATTGGATGATTAGATGTTTTTAATTTCTATGAATTTTCTTAAGGATTTGGATTTTGATAGAGCTCACTAGCGATGTCTGATGCAATTGGTCAGCACCACTCACTGGAGTAATGTTTGGAGGGTGTTGTTATTAGTTACAACGAATGTTTTTATCTCTTGTAATTTTTTTCTAACTGACAGGGAAGAATCAATTCTTCAAGACATTCAACCTCAAGAGCTGCATGGGAAAATTCAAGATCCCAATTTTTTGGAGGAGGCACAGCTAATTGACGTTCGAGAGCCTGAAGAAGTGTATGCTTTGATTTTGTTCATTTTCAATTAAAACTGAGGCCTAGTGGGTGTTCATAAATTAACATGGCAATTAGCTTGAAAAGGGAGAAACTATAGTGATATATAACTCCAATTGAAAGTTTTGATAGCATTTCAACATTGGTACTCTTTTTGACATCTCAAATAATGAAACAAGGAGGTCTGCACTTTTTTTACTTGATGGATATTATTTACTGGCCCTTACACTTGTGTGCATTTATTTTTCCTTTGTTCTGTAGTTTCTGGAATCATCTACCTTTCTTGCTTGTGTTTACTCTAGTTGCTGGTTTAGTTTATCTAAATTTAAATGACATTCTCATCATGCACAGGGCTAAAGCATCTTTGCCAGGATTTACTGTTCTTCCCCTCCGACAATTTGGAAGCTGGGGGCCTGAAATAACTAAAAAACTTAACCCTGAAAAGGATATATACGTTATGGTAAGTGCAGATTTTCTTCCAAAAGATTAGATGGTATCCATAAAACTAGACCTTTAATCCTAATTATTACTGTTTTTTTACATGGCTTGATTGTTGTTCTTTTATGAAAGATATGTTCATGTTGTGTCTCCTCCTGTTCCTCCTTAATTTGTTTGGAGGTTGTGAGTTGATACAAAAATTGAAACTGGAATTCTTTGAATAGGTTCCTGCTTTTGTTGCAGTCTAAGTTTGATTTTTAGAGGCCTTTCATTGGAGATATTTAAGAAAACACTAAGTTTGAATTCATTCATCTTTCTTTCAGACTTTTGTAGTTTACTTTTCAGTATTGTAGTTTGATTGACTGTTTGTTCAGGTAACTTGTTGCTACAATGCACTAGTGGATTAACTTATCTGATTTACCATTTTTTTTGTGTGTGTTGATTATGTTCGATAACTTGTGTTCTTCTGAATGCAGTGTCATCATGGCATGCGGTCATTACAGGTTGCCAAATGGTTGCTGTCACAGGTAAAATATTTTTATTTTTCATGCTTGTATGTTTGGTTTTGCTTCATCATCTGTTTATTTGTTGATATCAGTGTAACTCCCAATCCATGCACAAAATTAGTTCTATAGTGTACGAGTTATAAACATGCAACCTGCATCTGGTGCCTGCTAGATAGAGATTGCTTAGACTGTATACAACTGATGCAATACAAAATTTCAACTTGATCAAAGGTGAAGGAAATGAGATGCTAGTTGGTGTACCTTTTACTCACCTATATTCGAATTTGAAAGTAGATTTAACACATTTTGGAGTTAATTCTCATCTTCACAAGTTGCAATGAAGTTATTGTTTTATACACTTTTTTCTGTTACACTCATTTAGACTCACTGTACCATTGGATGAAATTCACTAACTACACTTTTTTTCTGATACACTTATTGGAGGGAAATTCACCAAAAGTTACTAAATTTTGAGTCTGACTCATGATTTTGTAATTTTTAATAAATTTAACCAACAATAAACACTGTGTTAAACACTGTGTTAAGAAGTTGACTTTAAATCTATCTCAACTCTACAAAACAAGAAGTTTGTAAGGTGAAGTTTGCATCTATTTATATACTATAAATCAGTCTTATTCTAGTCGATGTGAGACTTCTAACACAGTGTGTTATGAGTGCATCAAATGTTGTGAGCAAGGTGTTAACATTGTATGATAATGATTTTTAAGATGTCACTCGGTTTGATTTCTAATTTTTTTCATTTAATGTAAAAATAAGAAAAATATGAAGGGATTGTTGATTGTGAACTTTTCAGGGCTTCAGGAAAGTATACAATGTTTCTGGGGGAATCCATGCCTATGCTGTTCAGGTTGATCCATCAGTACCCACATACTGATCACATTACCTTTAGGAATTGGAACTCTCTCTTATTATGGACATGTATTCATTTTCAATTTTCAAGGTTACATATTCTTAGAATAGTTTGTTATTTGAATAATCATTTCAATACTCTATGGCTCTCTGTTCCTCACAGAAAATGGATTCATACAACTTCTTTCTGATCTGAAAATATAGTTTTTCTGACCAAATTTTCAAAAAGCCAAAAAATGGTTGATAAGAACCTTTTTTCTCCTGTAAAAAATGTTATTGATTCAAACCTTTTTGCGTTATTTTTGGTTAACATTTTTCTTTCAAATTTTGTCTATTTTTTGTGTACACTACTGTAACTGAACTTCAGATAGTTTAAACATAACAGATTATTCTTAAACCATTGTTCACATAATAAATCTGTATAAAAAAATTATATAGTTAATTATAATAATAAACTATACTTTTATACTATTATATAAAAAGATTCTCTATTTTGATATACACTTTTTTAAAGTATCTTTTAAATATAAATTATTATTTTACTGATTTTATTCTTTTAAGTGATTTTTTTTACTTTAATTGTTTTTTAATTTGACTTTTTGTAAAAAAGTTTAACTATTTTAAAAAAAAACTAAAATAACTATTACAATAAATAAATTATCTAAGAAAATAAACATTATTTACAATAAAATTTTAAAAATTATTTAAATTTATTTTTATAGTAATAATTTTTTTATCATAAAAAATGGACAGGTGCATGTATTTTTACTAGTTTTTCACTAGTTGATAATAAAAGGATTATTAATTCGAAACGGATTAGCAATAAACAACAATTTGGGATGGTTTTAAAGAGAGAATTCAAATGAAAGCGAGATTAGGAGATGAGTTTATGACTATTTGGAGAATCTTATTAAAGCATATGAAATACTTTTTTTTCTAAATGTTAAAATTGATGTGTGTATGTTAAAAATAAAATTTTATAAACTAATAATTCTTTAAATTGTTCTTTTTAAATTAATGTAAAATAAGAAAAACTTATATATAGATGACTCCGTCAAATCATTGGAACTTGGAATCAACTTTGAAAAATATAAATAAGAACTTTGATAAATATAAATAGGAAGTAAAGAGGATATGATACAATAATAGTTAGCCTTTTAATCTATTAAGAAGGATATAGTATTTATATTCTCGTTAAGTATAAACAAAAACTACTTTGATAAATATAAATGAAAAAATAATAGAATATAAATTTATGTATTAACGAGTGGTTGGTTATGCTTTTTAATTAAGTTTTTTATATCTTCTATACTAACTACCTTAAAAGGGTAAAATTGAAACAATAAAATAAAATATGCATATAGTTATGCGTATAATTATTTTAAAAGGTTTTGTTAGTTATTTTATTTTTTTTTCATAAGTTTTTTATTATAATTATTTATTATTTCAAAGTTGATAACTTGATCATTGTTGTTAAAAAATGTTTGAACTTTAATTTGTCTGTTTTTCAAATAATTTAGTTTGAAACTTTAATTTTTAATTAATATATTTATAATAATATTTGATTAAAAAGGATAAATACTTTAATTGTACAAATATAAAATAATGATTCGAGTGATGATTTTATTGTAATAAATATATGAAGTAAATTAAAAGAACAAAAAATTCTGAAATGATAATCTGTTAAATTGAATTGACTTACAAAATTTTTAAATCATCAAAGTGAATTGGATCGACTCACTTAAAAGTTTATAGGAGAATGTTTGAATTTGAAAATAAATCAAGTTGAAAATTTGTCATATTTGTAAGTATTAGGAGATTAGTTTTTGTTTATTTTTCTTTGCTAAATTGACAAATATATATAGATTAATATATATTTGTAATTTTGTAACAATTTTTTTAAAATAACCTATTTTAACAAATTAATTTGTTATTATTAAATTACACATAAAAAAGTAGATGAAAGATACACTATAGTGAATAGACATAACAAATTACATTAAAAACTTTATATAATTTAATCAAAATGACAATTTAATTCCAAAGTAATTGTAAATTACAATAACAAAACGTGTAACAATCACGTTGTAAAAAAGTTAACGCACTACTAAAAACATAATAAATAATCATCTCAAAATATTAATATATAATGTTATTATTGTTATTATAAACATAAATAATACACAATAATCTATTAAAAAAATGAAACATAGAAACTAATTAATTTTTTTAAATCAATTATGATATAACTCTTCTGTTTAAATACTTAAAAAATAATAATCAAATTTCTTTAATCAAAATTTTATTTTTTTAATACAATACAAAAATTTAAATATTATTTTTTAACTTTTAATCACACAAATATTAATTTCAATTATTTATTTATCCAAAATCATAAAAACCAATTCTTAAATACATAGTCATACACCAATTTAACTATTGTTATACATTTCAACATGCAACAAATCTACATGTAAAAATATTTTAACAAAGATTACCGTATATTAATTTTTAACTTCTATATCAAACCTATATATTATATATAATTATAATAATAAAATATACACATTTTAAATTTATTTATACAAATATAATAATAATGATATTGTTTTCTTAAAAAAGTTTTTTAAAAGAAAAAGTCCAGAAGTGCACAGGGATGTCATGGTAGTTTAATAGAATTGGTGTGAGATGATGATTTATCTGTAAAAAGAGTTGAAGAATGTAAAAATGGAAGTAAAAACAGAAAGAGTGATGTGATGAGAGTTGTATTGTATTGTTGGAGACTTGTTGAGACTTGGAAAAGGGAAAAGCATTTTTATAATTACAGATGTAAAACAGCAAAATCCATTTTTATTATTACCTGTTCCGAGAAATGCTGGCCACCATTGTCTGAATAAAAAAGTCAGCCTTTTCCAAAGGAAGAGACAAGCCAAAGACTCTTAATTTGCTCCCTCTAATTCTCTTCACCAACACCCCTTTTAACACCCTTTCAAATTTCCCCATACCTTTTTTTTAGACAATTTTTTTTACCTCTTTTCCAACAACAGACACTTCCCCTCCCTAATGCTAACACCTTCTCTCCAGAAAACAAATACAACATAATTTTTCAGCCCTCAAATCACACCACCTTCACCTATATCTATCAACTCACATCCTTTCCTTTCCCTCCACCCCTTTTGTTCCTGTTCTCCCTTCCATTCCACCATGGGCAACTGTTGCTCAGGTGGCACCAATGATTCTGAAAACAAGGGAGAAACCAACCAACAAAACGACAACCAAGGGGGAACGGCAACCACCCCTCCACAATCTAAGCCTAACCATCCTCCCACCAAGCACTCCAAGCCTGCCCCCATTGGGCCTGTTCTTGGAAGGCCCATGGAGGATGTTAGAAGTACTTACAGCATGGGGAAAGAGCTGGGGAGAGGCCAGTTTGGTGTCACACATTTGTGCACACACAAGAGCACAGGAAAGCAATATGCCTGCAAAACCATTGCCAAGAGAAAGCTGGTTAATAAGGAGGACATTGAGGATGTGAAAAGGGAGGTCCAGATCATGCACCATCTCTCAGGGCAGCCCAACATTGTGGAGCTTGTCAGTGTTTTTGAAGACAAACAATCTGTTCATTTGGTTATGGAGTTGTGTGCCGGGGGTGAGCTCTTTGATCGCATCATTGCAAAGGGACATTACACTGAACGTGCAGCAGCTTCCCTCTTGAGAACCATCGTGCAGATTGTCCACACCTGCCATTCCATGGGAGTCATTCACAGAGATCTTAAGCCTGAAAATTTCCTTCTCTCCAGCAAGGA